>NC_056735.1:520171494-520301494 GCF_019279795.1 Protopterus annectens
GCATAAGTTGGAGATGGATGCACTTTTCTAGGATTTTGGAGATTGGTGAGAGTAGAGCAATAGGGCAGAAGTTTGAGATGCTGGTGTTTTTGCCTCCTTTATGAAGAGGAAGAATATAAGCTGAGCACCAGAGTTTGGGGATGTATGATTCCTTTATACATCTGTTAATTATGATGCTGATTGGGAGAGATATAACATCAGCAGCACATTTTAGGAAAGAGGAGGGAATATTGTCAGGAGCATTAGAGCAAGGTTTAAGTTTGGACAGAAGTCTTTTTGTAAAGTTAGTAGAGACAGGTTTGAGCTGGAACATAAGGCGAGGGTTATTAGGGGAGCTAGATGGATAAGACTGAGGAGCAGGTGGGTTATTGTTGGGAAACGTCTTGGTCAGGTCAGAAATAGTTTATATGAAAACTATGAAATGTATACATATATATATATATATATATATATATATATATATATGTATGTATAAAAACTTTCCTTTGCACAGGTTCAGACCTCACATCTTATGATTTAAAGAGCATGTCATTATTTCTCTAACTAAACAACCAAGATGGAAGCATGACTTGACAGCAGGCTAATGACAGTCATAAACCCTCCACCTACTTATCTCTTAAATATGTCTAATGCAATGACTCTTTGTAGTTCACCTTATTATTAAGTTTGTAAACATGGAGTCCGCAGCCATAATAAACTGTAAAATGCCACATAACCTCAAAAAGACTACCTGTTATCCGTAGTCACCAAACATAAGGATGAGAGGATCTTGGAAATGTATGCTACCTAAGTAATCTGATTGTATCAAAGAACATGGGAAACCCATATATTGTACTGAAAACAGCTGTGGTTTCCACAATATTGATACCAAAATGATGAGTCTTGGATCCCTTGAAAGCAAACCCATGTCATGTCAATCACTGTACCAGTCTCCCAAATGCTTAAATTAAACAATTAACTACACCAACCCATCATTGCTTTTTATCTTCCCGAGCAGCTTGAAATAGGAAACATCAGTTATGGCAAACTGGGTGGAGACTAATGGAATCCTTAGGTTACGCTGGAGCTATGTTTTCTTCTGAGAGGCATAGGGACTGCAACCGAAGTTTATTGTTAGTCAATATTTTCAACGTGAAAAATGACACGTATATTTGCAACTGCAAAAATGTCCTTATCCTAAAGTAAACTCACACATTTGTGTATGCATTGTCATTACACATTTGATCACTTTGTCTTGTAGTGATACTTATGAAGAGACAAAAAAAGTCACTACTGGAATAAGGTTATGGTTTAAGCAGTATTATGGAATTTGCCACTTCTGTCTCACAGCACTTAGTTTTCAGTTTTGGTTCTCACATGCTCTCAATTCCAGTGACTATTTTTCAGTGTCTTCCTACATCCCTAAGATGTAACATCCATGGCTTGTTGATGCTAATAATTGTACTTAGGCACATATGATGTGAGATTGTCTATGCACATCCTGTGATAGGTAGACACCGCATAAAGGATTAGTTTCACTGTCCTGTTCCTCAAAATTAATGAATAGGTTATATTTTCCCTATGACATTGAAATGCATTATTCAAGTTATTGGAGTATGAATGACTTCATTAATGAACATTCTTTTCCCCTTTAAGTACATGGTTGGAGTCTGACATTAAAGCAAATTATGACTGGAAAAAATGAAGCATTGGGCCAGAGTTACCCTTGGAGTGACATTTCAAACAACTACTCCAGGGATGACTTTGCAGAGAAACTGAAGTCAGTTTTTACTGAACTGCATGCTAAGTGTATGCTTTATACAGAGGACTGAGACGTTTATTTGGGCGACAAGAGTGATTCAAACCTCTGTTATCCTTGCCATTATAATGCTTCAAGCGATTTAAATGCAATGGTGTTTTTTGGTGACTGATTTTATTTTGACATAGAGATACTAATTCTCCTCAGTGGCTTTCTGTTCAACTTTGGCCAAATTTAGCATAAGATCAGACATCTGTCATCATTGCCTTTAATATCATAGACTCATAGACTACTTCACTGCACAAACTAGCAAAAATCATTATATGGGTGTATATATATATATATATATATATATATATATATATATATATATATATATATATATATATATATATATGTGTGTATATATATATATATATATATATATATATATATATATATATATATATATATATATATATTTGTGGTTATCCAGGAGTATTTCTACATAAAAGCTAGGAAACATCAAACCCTGCATCTCTGAAGCAGCTTATTAAGAGCTTAAAGCCTTAATCCTCCACACCAATTGCCAGACATCTTTAGCTTTTTATTTGGGTATATCAGTCATTAGAATTCTCATGGTACAAAAAATGCATGTCCGCGCATCACCTGTTTTAGTTCTGTTAGCCTTTTAAATAAATTGGAGCTCTCTCGCACTTAAGTCTCTGAGCTGCTAATGAATTGCTTTCTGTAGTCAAATATGCAAGGTTTGAATTCTCCCACATCCATAGGTTCATAAGTACTTTCTATGCCTTTGGTACACAAGGAGCTTTCGAAGCCTAGACATATATTTTTATTAAGTTTTTAGCCCTTATATTGTATGTTAAAATAACCCAGAAATGAGCTGAATATTTGCATTTTATCCTCTTTCCCTCTTTCCTTGAGAAAGAAGAGTGCTAAGCCAGGGGTGAGTTGGCCAGTTACCCATGCATTCGTCTCAATTACATATGTACAAATCTTGCAAAAACTCTGGAAAATCTCTATACTCATAGTCAGTCTTAAAATTATGGTACTGACTCCCACCAAACATTAGCCTAACCCCCAGCCTATCTCTCTTCAGTGGTGGCTGGTGACTTCAAATCAAAAGGGGGCTGCAGGGGACAGTTGAGTGGGTGTGGCTAACAGGAATGGGTGTGACCAACTAGAAAGGGGCAGAGCTATGCTCATAACCATAAAAACTGGGACTTTGATTAAATATGCTGCCCTGGGTGCCAAACCATCATTACAAGAGTCCAATCAAGACAAAATGAAGTGGAGAAGAAAAAAAAATATTTCAATGCATTGGCTACATTATAGCTTACCTAATATCCAGATGGAAACAAAAAGGTTGTGAGGCATGAAAAAATAAATTACTTTTTAAATACATTACTGGAATGCCAGTCAAAATCAAGTATAAAACAACAAGCAGCACTCAACTCAAACTGCTTTTCCTTGCACTGCAGTTCTAATTATAATTTATATTCAGCTTTATAAAAGTACCAAGTAACATGCTGAATGTAGCAACCTCTGTGATACCTCCCACTTATAAAAATGTTTCTTATCCAAAAAAAGACCTGCTGCCTGACAACAATTATCTACTTGTTTCATGGGGAAAACATGATCAAAGTAAAAAATGAACAGCAAACAAGAAACAAGCTCAAGATAAATTGCTTAAAGGATTACTGCACATGTTATGGACCACACATGATTGATTGGCATTCTGTTTAGTTTATCGGTAAAGCCTGCAAAGATGACTGCAAGTCTCCAACAAATGTAATGAGCTTCTGAAAATACTGTAATCCTGTCCTTTATTACAAACACTTTCATATGCATTTCAATACCTAAGGCTTATACATTTTCTAGTTATGTTATGTTATGCTACCATTCTCTGCATGGCAACAACAAAAAGGCTTGCACTGTGGATAATTCTTTAACAGTATGCTTATTAAAGCTTACTTGCATCTTACAATCTCAGACAAGCATACCTGATAGTCATTAAAACATTGCTACTTAAACACAGAGCAACAGGCACTGCAACAACATGCATTTTCTGAATAATAATAAGCAGAAATCAACAGTATAAAAATATGACAGAAAACCAGAACATTCTGCAAAATCAAGGACAGATGAAAAGCCACTGTAGTACTTGTGTCTACCTTGGATGGGAGGGATACTCTGCACACTTACACTGCAGAACTGCTCCTTGCTTTGCTTGGACACATCTGGGGTCACTACATGGGGAGTGGGGTAGTACAAGTATGTCACAATTTGAAATGTCTCTGGCTGATGCTGATGGCCCTGACACATTTGTCATACTTGTCAACCTCAGAGCAAGAAATCTGGACAAAGCCATAAACAGAAGTGGGACTAAGGCCCCAAAATAAGGACAATTTGTAAATATTGCTCTTATAAACTTAGAAAGATAATACAATAGTAGGTATTGCATTAGTATGGATTTTCTGAAGGGTATGAAATCTGAAACTCAAATGTCTATTATTTTCTAACTTCAATCTTTAATGATTTGCCACTAATTTGCCAAAAAAACACAATTTTATGAAAAATGGACCAAAATGTGATGCAAAAGTATAAAATTGCCACACAGTCCAACTGGGAACCTGTCAAAGAAGGGACACTTTTTTAATATTAGTACTGTTAAGTTAAGCAGCTGACAAAATAAAAGAATCTACATGCATTTCTGAAATAAAAGTAATATATGACTCTGATAATTACAATTATTTATTAATTGTAAACCCTCTACGTTTTCTTTCAAATTGCCATTTTTCTGAGGGATTATTAGTGGTAGAGCAAAATTTTGAGGAAAAAATTGGGTACTGTTGAGAGATTTGGATATACCTAATTTTATAAAGCAGTTTATTTGCATGTACTTTTCATCCTCTTAATGCAGGAAATCAGGACACGGCCAAATATATTCAGGGAAAAAACAAGCAGTATTAAAAATTGCTCTTGTATAAACTTAGACCGTTGATAGAATAACAGGTCTTGTTTTAACATGCATTTTTCTGAAGGGTATGAAGTCTGAAACTTAATGTCTGGCATTATTATTTAGTGATTTCATTGATTTGCCAGAAAACCATAAATTTTATGAGGAACAAACCAAAAATAAGAAGCAAAAATCTATTCATGCTGCGAAAATCTGAACAGTTGAGAGGTATAGTTCAGCCGGGGCTGTCTTTGAGTTTGCCGCCCTTCCCCCCTCCCAAAATCATGGTCGAAAGGGGCCTCCCTGCTGCAGCCATTCCAATGTCCCATTACTTGGGTATGTGCATACTACTTTGCTTCTGTGATGATTTGGATTTCATTTAAATGTTTTATTTTACATTTTACAGCACGAACACTAATAGACATCTGCTAAACAAAGCAATGCAGTCTTACAATAAAAATAGACTTATCATTAAGACTTTCCTTCCCTTGAAGCTCACATTCACTGAAACAGCATTGAAACCTATATTCAAAGAAAATACATCTGGCCAGTGACAGATAAAAATTAACTTTGGGCTATTTTCAAATCATAGACCACTTGCACATGAAACATACATGTGTTCTTTGATACACCTTCCTGATTGTATTAAATTATATTCCTTGTATAATACAGTACAGTTGTTAAAGGCATTTTAAATGTATTGTTTTGAACACTTTTCAGTAAACACTGAAACAAAATACATGCACCAATAATGACAAAACTGTCCAATTCAGAAAATTTCCATCATAAAAGTCTACTCAAACTTCTACAATCCACCAGTATCAGTAAATATACACAATCTCTGCTGAAGTAAAAGTCATCTAAATAATTCCACATTGAAGAGATATGAGACTAATGAAGATGCTGCTGCTAGCAAGCAACTTTATATTTCATTGTTTCATCTACAAATAAAGTGCCTGTTGCCCTTGAGGAATAAATTGCCTACGTTACATTAAAAATGATAAGCTAGTAATATTGCCATAGGGAATGGATGACAAACTAATAACAGGTTCATAGTTACTAGGTATGTCAACCAAAGAGGAACTTCACAGGACTGTACCTTCCACCCTATTTAAAAGTACAACACAGTACACTATAAGCAATGCATCAACATACTGTGGAAGTAGAACCCACAGCCTTCTGCATCATAAACAAGTATTCAACCTGTTATGCTATTAGCAATCCAAGCAGACTCGGCATAAGCAGCACTAAACTTTTCTTTCCCTGAAACTCTCAGCTCCTTGTAAAATCCACTCAACACTCAACTGTAGCTCTCAACTTTGCAGCACAAGAAATCTGGAAAAAGCCAAAATTTATTGGGGGGGGGCAAAATCCCCAAAACCAGGGGCACATTTTAAACATTGCTTGTATAATCTTGGAAAGTTGCTAGAATAAAATGTTGTGTTACTACCATGCATTTCACTGCCAAGTCTTGAACCCAGGACCCTGTGCACTAAAGTCAAAGCAACATGCCACTATCCTAAATCGACAAAGCCAATAATGGGGGAATACAGCCCCAAAAATAGGTACACATTTCAAATATTGATCTTATAAACTTAGAAAATTTTTAGAATAAAAGGTTTTGTGTTACCATATATTTTCTGAAGAATATGACGTCTGAAATTCAAATGCCTGTCATTATTTAGTGAATTCAATCCTTCACTGCTTACAAAAATCAGAAAACCACAGATTTTATGAGGAACAGAACAGAACAAAAATATGAAGCAAAAATCTGGACAGCTTTCACAAGGGGTGGTGGGTACGGAATTCAGGCTTTTGCTACTGATACCCAAGGGCCTGAGTAACACACACACACACACACACACACACACACACACACACACACACACACACACACACACACACACACACACACACACACACACACACACACACACACACACACACACTTGCAGCAGCTTCATTCATTCCATAAAATAATGAACCTATTCCCTTGCAGCAGCTTCATTCATATTATTCAAAATCAAATCACACAAAATAACGAACACATTCCTGGAGCAGATGAATATTCCCTTGCATCAGCATTGTTCATTCAAAATAATGAACTTAGCTGAGAGAGAACCAATCAGTAGCCATCCATGTCACGTACATGACTGCAGATGTGGCAGTCCAATCCCCTTCTACTTTCTGAGGTTACAAATTGCATAGACCTTTTGGCATCTGTACACTGATGTCTTCTCTTCTTATTCCAGACTGGTTTAACAGCAGACCGGATTTACAGAAACTAGTCTCCAAGCATGCATGCATGCACAGTTCTGGGACTTTAACAGCGTGCCCGTTGGAATTGCAGCTAACCTATTTTGTAAAATTATTTTTTCTTTCTATTTACAGTGGGGGGGGGTGCAGTCCTGCAGTATGATAGCATGAGCTGCCCCTGTCTCTCTTTAAAGCTTCTTTAAAAGAACACTTAAAAAATCATGGCTATGGACATGCCTAACTCCAGGCTAACTCCCCCCTCTACTCCTTTATATTACCTACTTTTAATACACTAACATCCCTCCTCTAAAACTGATCTTCTAATAACATCTACAACAGTTTGGAAGCCAAGCCATCTTCTAACAACTAAGTACCTTCTCATCCTTGCCATTCTAGCTGTACTGACCAAGGTCTAAGCAGTTAGATTGACTGACTCCAATCAGTTTCTTAATAAGCAAGTACAGTCTAAACAAATACTCATACTTCTATAAAGCTAGTCTTCTAATTGTGAATGTATGTAAACTCTAAATGTTTAGTATGACATGCTTATGTATGTAAACTCGAAACATACCTCTCAAGTGTACCTCATTACAAGGAACGTACCTCATTTGGGGTCTTAAAAAGTTAATGTTCCTAAAAGTTCCTCAATGTTCCATAGTGAAAGACTATGTCACACATTCAGTGTTAGGACTTTTTAAGTGAAATCCATGGTAAATAGAAATGAATCATATTAATTCATTAAGAGATCTTCTTTGTAAGTAAAACCAGCATATTTTAACCATCCTGTGGTCTTCCTAGTTGAAGTTGTTAGTAAGCAATTAGTATGTGTTCCACATTTTGCCCATTTGTTCCACATTATGAGGGCTAGTGTTCCTCATTTTGGAGATGGAGGGTTAAGAGCTATGACTCGAAATGTTTAATATGACATATTTAAGTTTTATATAAGTAACTGTAAGTGCTTGTTCACTAATTTCCAACTGTGTAGTTTCATTGGGTCTATATTAGAATGCTGAAACCTCACTTACATGAATCCCAAAAGGCCGAAACATACACAGTGAACCATAGGAACACCAAACTTCCTTAAGTGCGAAATTCAAAATATCGAATTGCCATAGTTGACCAACTACACTGCCCACTGCATACTGCCTACCCAAACAAAATAAATATGAATGTATTACTATATATGCACTTACTTTAACCCGTACCCTAACCCTAAGGTCAGTAACTATTGCACATGTATGTTAGGGAGCTATACTAGATAAGGGAATCTCCTACTGGTGTTTTACCTCACTAAACATGGTGTGGACAACTATGACAATTCAGTATTTTGAATTTTGCGCTTAAGGATGTTCGGTGCTCATGTGGTTAGCTGTTTATGTGTTGGCCTTTCGGGATTCGCGTAAGTGAGGTTTCGCCATTCTAATATAGATCCATTTCATTTAGGTAATCCAATTGTATTAATGTGTAACCAAGTCATAAATGTGGAGCATTTTTCCCCGGGCCTCCATTGAAAATGGATTATATATATATTATCCCGATAAACAAATGTCAAATAAATAAAATAAATAGTATGAACAGTGTAAGACAAGCACTCTGCTTTATGAGGAAAGGAAGACAGTGCCAAAAGAGTGGTATTCTTAAGCAATAACCAATGAATGGGTGTGGGCATATTGAAGATTTACCCACAATTGGAGTGGTTTGATCATGAGGGCAAAGCCCAAGTGATTAATCAAAGCCAACAGTTGGTAAATCCACATGTATCCACACCCATGAGTCAGCTATTGCTGTTATACAATGACATAAGAAAGAACTTGCATAGTTTTCTTAAATAATGTCTTTGTGTAATTGCGCCATCATGTTAATCTGTGCTACACATTCTTCCATGTTTGTTGATGTACTGCACATGCATATGGCACTTATGTTCCCATTCTTGCACATTACATCAGTGCTGTGTAAAACAAGCAACAGAGGAAGGAAGTTCTCTATTGTTTTTTTTTTTTTTTTTTTTTTTTTTAATTATAAAATCTGGACAGGAGGTATGAGACAGACAAGGCAGAAATACAAGGAAAATCAGGTATGTTTCTTTAGTTTTGCAGAATGTACCTGATATTCCTTGTATTTGCTCTGCCCTCCGTATGTACCTCTCAATCTCTTAGCTCAAGAAGTGTGAGCAAAGCCTTAAATAAAGGGGGGACAAAGGCCCAAAATGGTTACTGAAATGTTGCTCTCATAAATTTACCTAAGATTTGTGTTATCATGCATTGTCTGAAGGATACGAAGTCTGAGACTGAAATGTGTTTCGTTATTTAGTGACTTAATTTCTCAGAAAAAACAAAAATTTTAAGAGGAACAGATCGAAATATAAGACAAAAATCTGGACAGTTGAGATGTATGCCTCTGTACCATATACTAATAAAAGAAAGTCTGGATGCTCAATGGTGCTTCAGTGACTGGACTTTTTTCTATTGGGAGATGCTTGATTTACAATGGGTGCATGTTTCTGAATAGTAATGAGCTATCATTGCATAATCTGTGATACGTATCAGTTGATCCAACATGCTCTATTCATGTTGCAAAAGGTTTGCCTATAGTGTAACTGTGAGCAAACCACTCATGCAGTACTTCTGGGTCACCTCAGAAAAGGGAGAGTTTCTACAGTGGGTTTAGCTGGTTAATAAATAAATAAAAATATTATCAACATTTATCCCTTTTGGGGACCTACCCACCCTTTTTGGCTTTGTCCATAATTCTTCGGCAAAGAAACTGAGAATTATTTTGGTCTGTTCCTTGTAAGATGTGTGGCTTTCTGGAAAACTGTTGTGGAGTACAGTTACTAAATAATGTCAGACATGTGAGTTTCAGACATTGTACCCTTCAAAAATGCTTGCTTATGCAGTTTCTAAGAATGTAAGGAAAGATTTAAAATCTGTACTTGATTGTGGGTTCCTTGTCTCTGATTCTGATACTAAGATGTGGGTCTATAATAGAACACCGAACTTTTAAAATTTTGAGTGTTCTAATATTGACCCACTGAAAATATTGAAGAAACAGAAAACCAAATGTTTTCCTAGTGAAAGAATTCACTTGTCCATTTCTGTTGCTTCGGTATTTTCAGCACTGTGGTGGAAAGATACGGGTCAGGTTCAGGTAAGTGTGCGATTGTGTGGACGTGAGGGTTAGGGTAGGTTAGGTGAGTTAGGGTTAGGGCGTGGGTGAGGTGACTGTGCTATAGTGATGGACCTTAGGGTTAGGGTTTGGGTTAAGTTAAGTGGATAGTTAGTGGTGTATACATAGTTTAGTGTAGGGTTAGGTGTAAGAGTTTAGGTGTATGTCTGTGGATTGCTGTTTGGTGTGCTTGTGTTGTGTGTATGTGTTTTGCAACAGCAAATTTTTTTCCTATGAAAGAATTCGCTGTTCTGAATGTTCAATGTTTTAATTTTTCGATTCATAGGGTTCGATATTAAAACACTCAACATTTTGAATGTTCGGTGTTCTAATATAGACCCTAAGATGTTTGGATTACCTGAGGAATTTACAGTGATATGCACTGAATGGTTTGCACAGTAGTGAGCTGAAATAAAATTCTTAATCATTTACGTATTTGTTCATTCATTCATTTAATTTTAAGCAAACATCTAAATGTATACAAAGGGCTGTAACTGATAGTTAAAGCTGTGTGTGTGTGTGTGTGTGTGTGTGTGTGTGTGTGTGTGTGTGTGTGTGTGTGTGTGTGTGTGTGTGTGTGTGTGTGTGTGTGTGTGTATGTGAGTGTGTTTGTATGTTTTTATCCTGCACCACAGTGTAGTTATGGTGTAAAGGAAGGAATCAATTGTAGTAAACAGAGGCTTCATCATATGAGTAATGCTCTTTGTGCAGAATCCTTGGTATCTTTGTTTTGTTGACTGTTGACAGTATGCTTATTTGTCTTGAAACCTACAAATTTAATGTTAAAATATTAAACAACTACATTTTTAATTTAACTTGTTTTGGGCAGGAACAAGAGTGTGAAATGCACAGTGTTGGATTACAAACAGTTTGGTACTTAGCAGAGATTAGTTAAGGCTATCATCTGTTAATGAGCTGCTTCCTGTAGTGCAGCTCTTGTTTCTCAAAGCCTTCACTTATTTAGTATGACCAGGCCTTGGCTGCCCTGAAAAGAGACATTTGTGTTCAGTAGGCTGTCTCAAGCTGTTACCAAATTCAGCACAAATTTGTCTTTTGGATTCCTGCACCCTTCAGATAGCCCCTAATAAGTGCTTCGCTATATGCTATTGGACTTTGAATCCCTGTATTTCTGTTGTAGTTTAATGGCTTGCCAGATGCATTTTCAATAAATGTAAGTTTCAAAGTAAGAGCTTACTGTTGCTCATGTTATCTGTTTTCAAAGTGAGAGCACTTTATTTTTTTATCAAATGGTTGTCAGTGTTTCGCTGTAAAATTTTTAATAAAAGTTTCAGATGGCATCCAAATCTCTGTAATCATTTCAAAGGTAAAGAAGAAAGTATTATGCACACTGACAGGTTTCAGTAGCATTTTATGGTAAATGGGGAGAGACAGCCAAGTAATGGGGATATTGGTATGACTGTGGGTGCTGGGGTGGGTGATATGGTCCAAGACTCTGTGTAAGTTCCCATCTGACCATGATCTTACTTTGTTCTTATTGTTCAGAACTGGTGCATGCATATTCAATGAAATATCATTTTGTTTTTATATATTTTAAACAAGGTAAAGCAGCAGCTCCTGTTATGAAGTCACACAACAGCAAATGGAGGTAGAAAGAATAAAATCATGCACCTTTGATAAAAGAAAGCAGCTCACTAAGAATTTAGAACCTTAATCCTCTGCACTACCTGACAGACATACACTTGTATCTCCATTTTCTGATAAAACACTAAGGGTTAAAAATGCCTAAGGTTTATAATCAGTCTGTAATGCCAGTTATTAGAGTTAGATAATTCTTGTTCAGCTATTCAGGAAATACATGTTGAGGTAAAAGCTAATGTTCTTATAACTTCTTAAGTGAATTAAAATAGTTTGCCTGTTATCTGTCTCTGATTTTACAGACCATCACTGGTTTTGCCTCATATTTATGTCCTGCCCCTCATAACTTATTTTTATGGCAACTCACCAAGGGTTATTGTAAGTCAATAATGCCAGTCATTCTAGTTTCACAGATTTTATTGTTAAACAAATGCGCATCCATGCACTAGTTATTGCTGTGTTCACATTTTAATTGATTTTGACTTGCCTGGCACCTATGCTATTCAACTGCTCATGTAGTCAAAAAACAGGTCTTGAATCATTTCACATACATTTGCCTATTTTTCTAACTTTGAGCAAGTCACTTAACCAAACGTTGCTCCCAGTTCACCCCTGATAAGGGGCACTTTTCTTTTTGGGTTTACCAGGTTAACAAATACATAAAATAATATTAAAAACATTCATTTTTGTCCCCCTGTATGTAGGTTTTGCCCAGAATTCCTGAACAACAGATTTGAGAGGTATTTTGTTCTGTTCCATATAAAATTTGTGGCTTCTAGAATATTGTTGCAGATTGCAGTCAGTAAATAATGTCAGGCATGTGAGTTTCAGATGTAATATCCTTCAGAAAATACTTGGCAATGCAAATCCTTGTTTTCTGAATGTATTCATTCACTTGATCTCAAGAAAAACAGCTAAGATCTGCAATCATTCAAGAGTCTTTAATTGGTTTGTGTGTGTGTGTGTGTGTGTGTGTGTGTGTGTGTGTGTGTGTGTGTGTGTGTGTGTGTGTGTGTGTCTGTGCATGCATGTCTGGATGTGGGTCAAGGATCAAAGTATTCACAATGTAGTGGGTAGAATGAAGTAATAATAACTGAGATGGGGAGAAAGGCTAAAGTTATTTTTCACCAAACATTTGCAACAACAGATGCTAATAGACAAAATGAGAATACATTGCTTATTTTGTGTATGTGTGTGTGTGTGTGTGTGTGTGTGTGTGTGTGTGTGTGTGTGTGTGTGTGTGTGTGTGGATGGGGATGTCCTGGAATTTTTCAAATTACTCTGAAGTCTCTAATGTTTGAACAGCTGGATGTGTGTTAAAATTCAACATATTACAACTGCTCAATGCTGTATTGTCATATAAATAGTGTAAAGGGAACATTTAAAGTTGTAACTATGCAAATTTTCTGGCAAGCAAAGAGAGAAAAGGGGTATCAATGATCTTTTTATAAGTATAACATCCGCATTATTGTTATGGTGTGCTCATCCTTTATAGCTGCTAGTAAATAGTTCACATTTTGCCCAGCTATTCCTCATTGTACAAGTTAATGTAGTATTCCACATTTTGAAGATGAAAGGTTGACTATAGCTGTAGTTTTATTAATCCATTTGATTGCTGCTGTTATAGATGGCATGGCATTTATGGTGTTGCAAGTCTGTTTTTACCTGCACTGTCTGATTCTGAATGGACTCCATTGTGTGTGGGTTTTTTTTGGGGGGGGGGTGCTTGCATTGCCTATCCTGTGCCTTGGACTTTTGAAACTTGTATTGTTTCTCCTGAGAGACTCTAATGGCTGAGTAATTGGATGCATGATAAAACAAGTTTGAGGCAACATTTTAACCATGCTTTCAACTCTCTTCCTAGTTACTAGTAAATGTTCCACATTTTGACCAATTGTTCCACCTTACAGAGGTAGTAAAGTGCTCATATTTTAAAGATGGAACGTTCACTATGGCTGTAGATTCTTTAATTATGTTTTTTTTTGTTGGTACTATGGGTGTTATTGTAATGTCAAACCTTAATAAACTGAAAATTAAAAGCTTCATATTAAGAATTTAAGGATATGCAGTTTTAATTATCTCAGTCATTAAAACTATAACATTCTTAATTTCTTTTGCTGTTACATTTTCTTAGTCTGTTAAAATAATATTCAGAAATTATAAATGCATCATTTAAAATCTTGTACATGCAAACAATGTTAACATCCAGTAATGGGTTATTATGACCAGACATTTCCTTTTGAGTGCTACCCACATCTCTCACCTGTCCATATTTTTGCAGAATGTCCCTCATTTTGCTGCAAATATTTGTCCTATTATACATAATATTTTTGATTTTCTGGAAAATCACTCATAATTACAGTCATTCAGTAATGCCAGTAATTAGAGTTATAAAATTCTTATTGCTCATCAAATACACATTGATGTAAAATTTGCTGTCATATTAACATTTTAAGTGAATTAGAGTTTGTTTGTCTGTCTTTCGGCTTTTTCCCAGTAAAGGGTCGCCACAGTGGAACTTTAGTCCGCTAATGATTGGTAGTAGATTTTTATGCAATGTCAAGGTGCCAGCTCGATGCCCAACCATCAACGAAGGCACACCCATTTACGCACGCATGTCTTTCAAACGCTACCTAACTAAGGGGAGGACATGCAGACTCCACACAGAAGGCACTCCCAAGCCAAGCCGAGAATCGAATGGGAGAACCTCTTGCTGTGAGGTAACAACGCTACTGATGTACCACCGTGGAATATTTTTTTAAGTGAATTAGAGTAATATTTAAAAATTGTTCCTGATCGTTTGTGCCCCCCCCCCCCATTATTTTTGGTTTTGTCCGTAATTCAAAAGTTGAAATATAGAGTGCTATTTCCATCTAAAATTATTTAGGTTGGTGTTATGCTGAACCCCTGTGTGTGAAGTCCTTTGGATGAGACATTAAACAGAGACCCCATCTGCTTAAATTGCTGGCAGGTCAGGTGGATGTAAAAGATCCCATGATACTTATCAAAAAGAGTAGGGGTCCTTTATTTAACATATCTTGAATATTTACAATATGAACAGAACAAATAAAATCATATTTACATTATTTACAACATTATATAAAAACTATTTTCATTTTCCTCATATTCACTTTTTCTTTACATTTAAACAACATTTTGTCTGATCCCCACTATAATTTCCACAACTAAAATCTTATTTTTTTAACATATCTGATAAATTCCATTTAGAATTAAACATGCTTTCTTTCACTCTTTGGTTCCAGATTGTCCACATAGCATTAAATATTTTTATAATCTTTTCAATAAATACTTTGGGCCAGATTTACGAAGGCTTGCACGGAGTGTAAGAACAGTGTAAGACGGCAGACAGGCAATATGTCTGCCGAGCGATTCAGCAATAGCCGGCAGGGGTGTGCATGAGAGCTTCTAAAGCTACTCTTGCACGGACAGTGTTATGGTATGCAAATTATCTCATTTGCTGCAGAAAGCTACGCAAATTAGGTAAATTTGCAATCCAGGAACCACTAACCTGTCCATGTAAGAGTAATGTTATTTGCAGAAATGTACTCCGTTGGTAACGGAGTACCGTTCTGCAAATAGCTAAATGGAGCTATGACAGCTCCAAATAAAGGATGCTTCTAGTTGAGTAAGCATGCCAGTGGCCAAATATAAGGCCATTGGCATTTGCAAATGTTGTAAATCCGTAAAATCCAATGTTATTTTTTTTCCCGATCGCTGATGTTTAAGACAGAGACCTCCTACAACAAATTGTTGAGCTGTGCTGGCCACGCCTCACACACAGAATCAACAGAGGGGAACCCATCCCAGTGGATACCAAGGTATGTGTTGGCCTACGAATACTAGCTACAGGTACCCTCCAGAGACCAACTTGTGATATGATGGGGGTTTCACAGGCATCAGCATCCAGGATACTGCACCAGTTCCTGGATGCCATGTCAGCACATGTCGGTGAGCATGTATATTTCCCCAATTCTAGTGAGGCATTGGCCAGCAATATGCATCTCTTCCACCAAATAGCGGAATACCCTGAGGTGGTGGGTGCAATAGACTGCACGCATATACACATCAAAGCACCACCCAGTGAGCGGGGTAGGATCTACATCAACCGCAAGGGCTTCCCCTCCATCAACTGCCAGGTCGTGTACAATGCCCAGGGCATAATAATGAATGTGTGTGCTGGCTGCCATGGAGGCTGTCATGATTCCCACATCTGGCATCTGATGCAGCTTTACCAGAGATTTGCCAGTGGGGACATCCCTGATGGTCACCTAGTGGGGGATGCTGGATATGCACTGGAGCCGTGGCTTATGACACCCATCAAAAATTCACACACCCAAACAAGAACTCCATAATGAGGCACACGCACAAACAAGAAACATTATTGAGCATGTGTTTGGGATGCTCAAGTCACGGTTCCGGTGCCTAGACACATCTGGTGGAGCCTTGCAGTACTCACCAACTACATATACCCAAATTGTCATGGTATGTGCCATGCTACACAATATGATCCTGCGAAAACAGCTGCAGCAGGAACAGCATGGGGCAGGGCCAAACAGCTCCCCACCATTGCCAAGGCCTGCACAGGCACAGCGTGACTCAGAGGAGGAACAACCTGAGCCTGCCCCAGTAGGCAGAAGGAGGCGTGCCCAGTATGCCCCGGCCTTGACAAAGAGGCAACGCATAGCACATACACTGACTCAGTAGGCACCCTGGAAATGACACCTCTCTCTGACTCACACATACAATAAAAGGGATGCCTAACTTGACACTACCTGTTTTCAAACATGTATAGGGAGTGTACTATGTGCATCCAACATAGACAGCCCTGCATCACCACCTGAGGCATCATTGCCCTATATTAAGCGATATAAAGCAGTGTTAAGCACATTTTACCATTATTTAGCATATTTAAGCACAATTGGGTGGAGCTGAATGCAGCGCAAACTAGCGCAACATCGGGCAATGTCAGGCAACGTCGGGCAACGTCGGGCAACGTTGTGCAAAGTCGGGCAAAGTCAGGCAAAGTTGGCTAAACACGCTCACACCTGCTTTACTGTTCCTTAACCAGTCAGGTCTGCCCAGCAAGAAAATAAAAAGCAGTGACAGGGCTCGAACTCAGGATAATGTGCACTATAATCACAGTACTGAACCACTAAGCCATGACAGCATTTCACTGGCACAGACATAGCAGGGCAATTGTAGGCTAACACAAACACAAACAAGTGCTGTATTATGCCCTATGAACTTCCCCCCAGGCCTATGCAGACAGATAACAGCAGGCCAGGCAGTGTGATGTGGGTTGTTTAGGCTATGAAGTCACCAACTAATACACATGAAATTGGAAGCTAAGGTCTGTAGTACAGTAGTATGCCTCAAGCCGGTATGATAGGCAACAGTACAGACTGAAATGGAGTACCTGACATAGCAGTTCAGGCCTGGCAAATGTGTATAAGTGTCAGGTGAACCCCTCATCCAATGTACACCCACAGTAGCAATCAGATGTTTCCCCTGGGTAGAAATGTACAAATAATACCTGTCCCCCCTGTATGTATAAATGTTGATAAGTCTATGCAAAGTGACTCGTGGAAGCCCTGCAGGCACAGCATGCTTCCTGTCAATGTACAACTCAATGGTGAGCCCTGAAGTATAAAACAACTTGATTTTTCACACACATATAATATATATGTCCATACTGGGCATGCCCGCACACTTAGGCCATGTCTGAGTACAGCAGTGGGCCACACATATCTGGCAGTTTCAGTTCTTACCCCAGAAACTTGTCACTATTCACCAATCCTGCCTTGTGCACACAGTTATATGAAAATAGACCCATATAATATATTGGACTCCTGTCATAATCAAACTGTGTACTACAAGTACTGAACTTGTTCAGAGAAAGTGAAAATTCAAAGAAGACCAATAAATCTCCGATCAGTATCATCAATAAACAGTGAGCACACCTAACATCATCCAATCCATGTTCTGTCAAAAATATTGTCAAAGAGTCCATAAAGAACCATGAAGCTTTCTTCGCAATGTCATATATATCAATGTAAACACATATATGTTCTGAGTCAGTGCAAACTGTAAATGAATACATGTACATGACTGACACCGTCAACATCTTGTCAGACAGGTTCATACATACTTACCCCCTTCTCACTGACAAAAGGGCCCATTATCATACCCGGAGAATGTGAAAACCCAGAAATCACATATACAATGGTTAAACAGCACTTTCCAAACCTAAAAACATGGCATCTATGGGATGACATGGCTTCCCTATCTGTGTCATATGTGAACTCCAAAACAAACAGACCCTGCACCTGAACAGTCTGTTGAGACTCACCCTCTGTACAGGATATGAAACTGTTGAATGCGTTACAGCAACATTTGGCACACTCCACAAGTGTTGGTGCACAACAGACCATATGAACTATTGTCTTATAAGCCTATTAAGCCTGATCTGCAAGGCCATGGATTCCATCATGATGGAACTCATAAACAGATCTATTGTGAGCCTACAAACACCCAACCCTACCAATTTTGGTTTGGTCAGGGGCAGATCATTGTTCCCAAACCTGTTAGACTGTTTTCAAGCCAGTCACCCAGGACATACATCACTGAAATGAGCTACACATGTCCCATATAGACCTCAGAAAGGCATCTTCCAACATTCCAGACACATGTCATATCCACAAAATCAACAACCAGTGCATAAATATGTATGTCATCTGATGGATTGCCAACTGGGGCACAGATAGATCCCACGAGGTAAGAATTGTGGTCTCCTGTTCAAGCTAGTAACAACTGCTGTCCCCCATGGCTCAGTCCTGGGTCCCCTCCGGTCTGCTGTATACTTTTCAGAAATACAGTCAAACACACGAGGGCTATATTTAGCAAAGTTTGTGGAAGACTGCAAAACAGTTGTCATAATCGATTTGTGGGACAACAGAGACATCCTTAAAAAGGGTCTCAGTCAGACATTTGTGGTGTAAAAATTATGCCCTCGAGCTACAGTCATACAAATACCACATAGGTGCCAACACCCTAAATATGGAGGTGATAATAAGGGATCTATGGACACATGTGGATAGTCATCTCTACTTCCAGAAACATATTCACAAAGTGGTTAGAAAATCATGCCATGTGTTTCCACAAACTGCCAAGGACTTTGCATGTAGGTGAAAGTAGGTTCCCTCTACTCATCAGTCATCAGACCTGTCAGAGAGTACCACAACACATTTGCGATGAATCTGACTAGGCACCTTCAGCAGCTGGAAAGACCACTGAAGTACCTCAACAAGAGGATTACTGGCCTCAAACAGTTGCCCCATGCAACCAGACTAAATTCAACTCAATCTGTACTATGTTGCATACTGTCTACTCAGGTGATCTCTGCCCAACAGACAGGTCCATGTCCAATGCAGAACTGATGTACATGCGCTATCTGAAGTAAACACAAGCCCACTGTACCACATGCTCCAGGGATATCATCATCACAACATTAAATAGAACATGTTGGCGGGATACATGACTAATTCACAGACTTCCCTTGCTTTGGAACAGGCTCCCAACCGACATTAAGCCAAGACCCTCACTGACACTCTTCCAGAGGCGCCTTGATGAGTGTATGTGAAACTGAACTGTCACACCATGGATCACTTCATCATCTCTACTACACAGAGGCCTAGGGAACTAACTCCATGGGTGGTGATAGTTGCACACTCTGGCCATAACAATATATGCCTTCAGGCAGATAGCCTATCACCTACCTATGTACCTATATATATATATATATATATATATATATATATATATATATATATATATATATATATATATATGTAGGGGGAACACAGTATAATAAGCCAAAGATGGATGGGCAGAGATGTGTGTAACAGGGTGACCATGACAGGGAGCCTTCCAGGACTGTCCCACTCAGCACACATCCCAATGGCATGAAAGACATGAGGTGCACATCTCTCCCACTGTACATAACAGCCACCAGTATCTGTAAGCATTACAGTGTATGTGGTCCATGTGCCTGCTGTACAACATGACTGTATAATGAAGTACACATCTACTATCTGTAGACATGTACCTGTCACATAGGTCCATAGGTATGTAGTAGACTATCTCCATGAAGGCATATATCAGCCTACGCAAGTTATGCAGATTTCACCACACCATTGGGTAGTCTCCCAAGGCTGAGTTCTAATAGTTAGTACCCTAAGCCCATTTCTACTGGGGCTGCTGATGTGATGCCTGGCATGAACTGTCTGTTTTCCATCCACTCATCAAGGTTCCACTTGAAGAGTGTCAGCGAGGGGTTCTGTCTGATGTACATTGGGACTCTGTTCCACAGTAAGGCAAGTGTCTGGGATGGTACTCTATCCCACCAGCATGTTGTATACATCATTTCGATGAGGTTCATATCCATGGAATGTGTAGGGTGACTCAATGTTGTTATGTATAGATGGAGCATGTTCAACAGTTATGTGTTGGACATGGCTCTGTATGTTAGGCAGAGTGTTCCTCTGAGTAGGCGGTATGCAACGAAGAACAGATTTAGTTTTACCAGTCGTGTTGCATAACACAACAGTTTGAGGCCAGTAATCCTCTTGGTAAGGTACCTATGTGGTCTCTACATCTGCTGGATATGCTAAGTTGAGTACATCCAAAATGGTGCACTGTAGTCAATGATGGGTCTGACGATGTAAGAGTAGAGTGCCAACACTACGTCTTTGTTGATTAGGTGTGCCACATAGGATCTCCCAATCACTTTGGCAACATGGTTGTCAAAGGAAAGATGACTATCTACTTTTGTCCCCAGATCCCTTATCACATTGTCATTCTTAAGGGGGTAACACCCATGTGGTAGTTTGTGGGTATTTTGTTTTCAACAAAGAGGATGACTATGCATTTCTCCACGTGAGCTTGAGGCCATGATTCTGACACCACACATCTGTGGCATAGAGTTCCTTCTGGAGAATATGTCTGTCTTCTGGGGAATCTGTTATGGCAAACACTTTACAGTTCCCAGGAAACGTAGTCAACCACAACTCTCCTGTGTTGGCATGTACATTTGAGAAGTCTATACCAAACAGGAGGGACCCCAGGACTGAACCCTGGGGGACACCAGTCATTACCTGTGTAGAGTATGACATGTAGCCAGCAACTCATAATGTGTGGGATCTATCTGTGAGCCAGTTTGCAATTCATCTTGTGATGTATGGATTCATGGCCAGGTTGGTGAGTTCATCTATGATACCTGACTGGGGAATGGTGTCAAAAGCCTTAGCGAGGTATAGGTAGGCTGTGTGGAGCTCATTTCAATCATCCGTAGCCTGGGTAACTGTCAAAGAAATCCTCCCAGTTCAGGAGGCATGGTCTGCATTTGATGAAGCCAAACTGTGTGTGCTCAACTGTGTGAAGGTTCCCAATTTCTGTATTGTTGATTTCCATTATGATTGGCTCCATTGCCTTGCAGAACACACTTGTCAGGCTCATAGAGCATGAATGCCAAGGGGTTTTTGTGGCCCCACCCCTGTGGAGTGTGAAGAACATTGCTGTGCAACATTCTATGGGTACATATCCTGTAGAGAGCATGTAGAGAGAGGTGTAGGTATCCTTGATAAATATGGTTACATCCTCACCCTATGTGCTATGATTCAGGTTCTGATGCTGGAAGGTATGGAATGAGTAGTATCCTGGTAGTGCTGGTGTGCTGTCTGGAGCCTTGAACTAGGTTACCGATACTGCACAGATATCAATATACTCCATAATGAGAAGTGCCTCGAGTGTGTGCATCTGGAGGCTGAGACGTCTGGCAATGAGTAGCATTTAGCTCACTTAGTGGTTATTTGTGTTGGTTACGGGGTTTGGTTTGTCTTGCGTGACCGGTGTTCCACACCTGATGTCAGCGGCTCATTGGTCCCATCTGACCATAAGCTAATTACCCTACATATCCACATTCTGGACCCACACCCCCATTAAGGAAACCATGTTAAAAAATGTCTCCAAAGCCAACTTCATGCTTCTTAAGACAGAACTGCTGAACTGCAGGACACCCATACAGATGGACAATACAGTTACGACCACTGAATCCTTCACAATTGCACTTCATAAGCACTTACATGACTGCATGCATTGTGCTATCCCAAACAAAACCAAGATGCTAACCTCCAAGAAAAGGAAGCCAATCTGGTGTTCCCCTGCCATAAACAAACTGCACAACAGAAGGAAAATACTGTTGCAAAAGAGGGTAAAATCCCATGAGGGGAGGAGTTCCATGGTCCATATCAGTAAGAAGCTGTGATCCATGATAAAATCCTCCATAGCTAGTTATGAAAACAAAATTGACACTGATTCTAAAGACAACCACAAAGCATTCTATAACTATGTCAAGAATATCAATGGCAACACTCGGATCTGCTCTGAGTTACAGCACAATGGCACTAAATTTACAGACCCAACTGATATTGCCAATATCCTGGCAGATAGGATCAGTGCTAACTTTACCCCCCTCTCACCCATGAAAGAGCACATCTCTATAATGGAAGACTGCAAAGTTGCTGTCATCATGGCTGCACAGGTAAAAAACACTCTCCAAAGCCAGGAAAACAGCATCCATGGGAACAGATAAAATCCCAGGCTGTGTTCTACACAAACTACAGAACGAACAGGCACCACACCTACGTACCATGTTCATTCATAGCCTCACCTCTGGCTTTGTGCCTGCTGAATGAAGCACAACGACGGTTATCCCACTACACAAGGGGGGAGTCACCATGGACCTCAGGAAGTAGCGGCCCATCAGCCTGATGAGCCTGCTCTGCAAGGCCATGGAATGTATCATCATATAACTTATAAAAAAAGACGTTAATCTCCGAACCCTGGACCACAACCATGTTGGGTTTGTAAAAGGCAGATCATGTCTCCTAAACCTGATAGATGTCATTGAAGCAGTCACCAGAACCGTAGACAAGGGTAAGGTGGTTCACACAGCCTATGTAGATCTTGCCACAGCTTTCAACACCATTCCCCACTCTGGAATTATAGATAAACCTACTAAACTAGGTATAAATCACTATGTCACAAGGTGGGATGCCAACTGGCTAACTGACAGAACACACACTGTGAAAGTAGCAGACTCCAAGTACATTAGACCAGAGACAAGTGCAGTACCACAGGGTTCAGTCCTGGGTCCTGTCCTGTCTGGTATCTACTTCCCTGAAGTAAACTTTAACATGGAAGGTCTGTGGCCAATGAAGTTTCCAGATGACTGCAAACTAGGAGCCATAATCAAAACTACTGAAGATGTGGACATCCTACAAAAGGGCCTCACTGAGACAGATGCCTGGTGTCAAAGCCATGGCCTCAAGCTCAATGGCAAAAAGTGCATTGGCATCCCCTTTGGTAAAAACTATGTAGCCATGAACTACAACATAGGTGGTAGTATACTTAACACTGAAAGCGTAATAAGAGACCTTGGGTCACAGGTGGACAGTGGACACACCTGTGATAATCACATCCCTGCAGTAGTCAGGAAATCCTTCTATGTGGCACACCTCATCACAAAAGGTGTCTCATGCAGAATAGAAGAGGACATTGTTCCCCTCTACTCATCACTCACTAGATCCATAATAGAGTACAACGCCCCTTTTGCTATGTACCTCACAAGACATCTATAACAACTGGAAAGCCTGCAGAAAGACCTCACAAATAGCATTAGCGGCCTGAAATACATGCCATATACAGACCGTCTCAAAATGCTACATCTGTACTCTCTCACATATCGCCTACTCAGAGGTGATCTCTGCCTAACATACAAAGCTATGTCAAACACAGAGCTGTTGGACATGCTCCACATAAAACACTCACAATCCCTCTGATCTTCGGCCCCAAACCCCAGAGTGAAATACAAAAGGAAGTGGTGTATCCATTTACCTTATTGATATCCACACCTTCAGGTTAGTGGCACAGCATGAGGCCTTGGAGACAATGCAAATGCAACTAACATTGGGCAAAGCTGCTTATCAGATTGTAGCCTGCTACAGATCACCTACCTTGTCTCATGAACCTCACTCAGTAATCCTGAGAACAGTGGCAAATATAAATGTCCTACCAAACACCATTATATGAGGAGATTACAACTACCAAAAATACTGACTGGGAGAACTACTCGTGTACAATGTCCTTTGCCCAATGCTTCCCAGAGTTTAAAAACTCAAACACTCAGGAACAGCTGGTTACCACGCCCACTAGAGGTGACAACATACTGGACCTGATCATTACCAACATGGGGTACCAGTGTTCCACAACAGAGATAAACCCCCTCGTTGGTAATATCAGATCATAAAGTAATCACACTGGACATCCACATCACCCCCCCCCCCCCACAGTCAAGGAAACCACTGTGAAGAAAGATTCTAAAGTAAGCAGCACATTTCTCAAGACCAAAGTGGAAAGTTCAAAAGCACCCTTGCTATAGGATAATGCCATACAGTCTGCAGAATAATTTACAAGTGCATTCTATGAGCATCTACAGGGATGCATGGATCGAGACATGCCAAATAAAACCATGATGCACTCCTCCAAAAATAGGAAAACAATCTGGTGGTTGTCACACATAAATAAGCTATACAACAGAAGAAGGGAATGAACACATGATAGAGCAAACTTCACATAAGGAAAGGCATCACTGATCATTATTATGAAGAAACAATGATCGCTCATAAAATAATCCAAGGCCAGTTTCTAAAGACAAATTGCCAAGGAATGTAAGAATAACAGCCACAAAGCCTTCGTGAGCTATACCAAACATTTAGGTGGCAACTCTCCAAAATGCTATCAACTACTTCAAAATGTAAAAAAGATACACTGAACCAACTTACATTGCCCACACCCTGGGGGATGAGTTCAGTGCAAACTCCCACCCACATCACCCACAAAAGGGCCTGTGTCCATCCCAGAAGAATGCAGAGCACCAGACTTCATGGGCATGCAGGTAAAAACAGCCCTCTCCAAAGCTAAGAACACAGCATCAATGGGACTGGATGGTGTCCCAGGCTGCAACTTACACCAGCCCCAAAAGGAACTACACCCTCACCTACATTCACTGTCCAGACTCAACCTTAACACAGGCTATGTACCCAAGGAATGGCATACAGCAACAGTCATCCAGCTCCACAAAGGGGGTGCCACAACAGAACCAGTAAAACATTGCCCTATAGGCCTAATCAGCCTGGTCTGCAAAGCTTTGTAGCAAATTATCAATGAACCCATAAACAGAGACAATGGGGACCTCCAGACACTGGACTCTACCCAACTTGGCTTTGATAAAGGTAGATCCTGTCTCCTAAACCTAGTTGACTCATTTGAAGCAGTTACCAAGGACATAGAGGGAGATGAAAGTAGTCCACACAGCCCATCTGGACCTCACTAAGGCCTTTCTACACCATTCCCCACTCTGGCATCATGGACAAGCTTACCAGCTTGACCATTTACAGCTATGTCACAGGATGTGTGGCCAACTGGCTCACAGATCAAACACACATGTTCAGAGTTGCATGTGCCATGTCCGACTCTAAACCAGTCACAAATGGCATCCCACAGATATTGGTCCTGGGACCCAACCTGTTCAGTAGATACTGCTCAGAGGTACAGGCAAGCACAGGAGGAGTATGGCTGAACAAGTTTGCAGATGACTGATAACTGTGGTCCATAATCGACTCCTCGGCTGACACAGACATCCTACAGAAGGGTTTTACAGAGACAGATACCTGGTGTCAAAACAATGCCCTCAAGCAGAATGCCAAAGCTTGCATAGTAATCCCTTTTGGATAAAACAAAGTGCACACAAATTACCACATAGGTAGTAATCCAGTATGTATGGAGAATATAATTATGGCCCTGGGGACTCAGGTAGATAGTAAATTTTCCTTTGATGATAACATTGCCAAAGTGTCTACAAATACCTTCTATGTAGCCCATCTAATGTCAGCCACTTTGTCTAGTCTGATGATGTCACCATCCTTCAAATATACCTGTGGAAAGGCACACTCCCAGTAATGTGTATAGCGTGTCATGTAAATGTGTACTGTTTTAATATCATAAGATAGTTAGGTAGAGGTTTGAATCCTGCACTTGAAAACTGTGGGTGTATGTATCTCCTTGTAGAGAAGCAACCTTTTTGGAGACAACTACATCACCTTAAAAGTGGTATACTTTTCTTTGTCAAGTCTGATGATGTCACCATCCTACAAATATACCTGTGGAAAAAAAAAAACTCCCAGTCATATGTATAGCATGTCGTGTAGATGTGTACTGCTCCAGTATCATAAGGTAGTTAGGTAGGGGTTTGAATCTGGCACTTGACAAGTGTGTGTGTGTGTATGTATCTCCTTGTAGAGGAGCAACCTTTTTGGAGACAACTACATCACCTTAAAAGTGGTATACTTATCTTTGTCAAGTCTGATGATGTCACCATCCTACAAATATACCTGTGGAAAGGAGAACTCCCAGTAATGTGTATAGCGTGTTGTGTAAATGCGTACTGTTCTAGTATCATAAAGTAGTTAGGTAGGGATTTGAATCCTGCACTTGATGACTGTGTGTGTGTGTGTGTGTGTGTGTGTGTGTGTGTGTGTGTGTGTATGTGTGTGTGTATCCTCTTGTAGAAGAACAACCATTTTGGAGACAACTACAACACCTTAAAAGTGGTATACTTATCTTTGTCAAGTCTGGTGATGTCACCATCCTACAAATATACCTGTGGAAAACAGAACTCCCAGTAATGTGAATAGTGCATTGTGTAAATGCGTACTGCTTTAGTATCATAAAGTAGTTAGGTAGGGGTTGAAATCCTGCACTTGGTGAGTGTGTGTGTGACACAGTTGGTCACTGTGTTGTGTGTTTTGCTTTTACTACTGTATGACATATCACAATGACAACAGTATGTGCATTGCACATTAGGTAGCTGTGTGGCAAATATATATAAGTACATTTGACCTCAATTATTTCAGAGGTGGGAACCCTGCTTTCTCCATGAACACATCTGTTATCTTTGCCAGAGTGTGCTGCCACTTTCCAGACCTTAGCTCACATCTATATGCTTGTGACAATCCCAACCACTGCAGTGATCCCTGGCCTAGGTCATCCGTGTCATGCACACTAATTACGGTTTATATTGAATAGTGTGAGTGAGGGTTTATGCCTGAGGTATATTTTAGACCAGTTAAAATGCAGCAAAGTCTGTCAGTGATGGCTATTCATTATAGGTGTACAACAACCTTTGTGGATATGCATGCAGACACCTTATTGCTTATGTGATTCACCAAGGGATTTCAAAATACCTTTGGAAATGTGATTACCAAAGGAGACATGATGTAACACTTGGCTGTATGTACACATCGGTAACTGTCAACATGTTGGGGGCTACTACCTATGTGGTACTGTGGGGATACTATGTTTTGTAAAGGAGGATGACCATGCTTTAGTTGGCTTATAGCTTTACAGTATGGGTTTGACAACAGGTATTTGTCTGTATGATACCCTTGTGGAGGATGTGTGTGTCATCTAGACAATGCGTTATAGGCCACAGTATGCATTCCCAGACATGGACAGACATATCCCTACTGTGTTTGCTTGTACCTAAGTGAGCTATATGGCAATCAAGAGTGGTCTCAGGAATGGGTGCAGGTGAACACCACTGGTTACTGGCATAGTATAGTTCCTGAAGGGTACAAATGTTACTGTGTTTCCTACATCTGTGTGTCAGTTGTCAAGACATCATCTAACGATTGTTTATGGTCAGGCTGTAGAGGTTATGCATACTACCAGAATGCAAACCAATGACAGATAGTAACAGTATCACCCACAGCACAGTGTGAAACCATGTCATACACACATGTGTACCCAAGTTCAAAAATGTGTGTAGTCCAACGCATACTGGCCACCAATAGAAACTATGGAGTTTTGACACTGTGTAATACAGGGCATGTCACCCTGCCCATGTGTCCACTATGCACGTACATGCAGACAGTGCACCTCCACCATGTTCACATATGTACACCTGCAAACCTGTGCTGCACACATCCCACACGTACTGTCCACTCTCTAACACATGCTGCCAATACTACACACATCAGCCAAGTGGCATGTGGGTGGACAATACACTATTGTGATTAACACTGGTGTAAACAATACTACATTGACAATCATAGCTTTAATGCATCATGCCTGCTCAGCTACACATTCAAGGATAACATTACACTTTACTGCTGACAACATGCTAACATTGCTATACTGCCATAAAGTCACCCTGTGCATCAGCACCATGTTAGCCTGTTCCTGCATCAATGTTACAGATGACAGGAGTCGGCACAGGTTTCATCATGTGCACAGGGTGTGTTGTTGGTTTGCCAGAGGCCAACATTGAGCCATACAATCGACATGTATGTGTGTGTGTGTGTGTGTGTGTGTGTGTGTGTGTGTGTGTGTGTGTGTGTGTGTGTGTGTGTGTGTGTGTGTGTGGTCCAAGAGTACTGGTATGGGCCAATGTTGATGTAATGTGTGCGGGTATGTGTTAGCCCTAGGTGTCTGGTTTATGTGTGTGTGTCTGCATACACACAGTTCCACCATGTGGCTGCCATATACGGGGATTTGTTTGATAGCCACAGACTGTACCTGCCAGGCTTTACAGATCACTGTCTCTGGCCATGGATACTGTACCTGTGCCTGGCAGGGGTGCTACTGACAGTATCAGTACTGAGCCAGACTGAGTACTATCCTCAGAGGTAGACATATGTACACTGGACCCAGGTCCCTGCTGGGACTGTTCAGAGCCACATGCATGTGGTCTTTTAGTATGGTCTATGGACAGCCCACCCCTAACATTGCTGGGGCTGCTGATGTTGCTGGCATACATCCACATCGACATCTCACCCGTCCCGCACTGTCCTGACACATGGCCATGACATTGCACAGGATATCTAATGTCTCACCCCAACATCTATCCATGACCTCAGTGTAATTACAGATGGCACCTGCTAGGTCACAGATACTGTCATTTAAAGTGGTGTTATGTGCCCTCTGTGCCCTTAGTCCCTGTCTGGTGTACTGTTCCATATGTGCCTGTGCCTTCTTGACAGCCTGGAACATGCATGAGGTCGTAAGACCTGTGGCACGTCTGCCAGGGGCATGATGACCAGCAGTGCTCTGACGAGAACCCCTGGACATCTGCCTATGTGGTACTGTTCCAGACCTCTGGGTATGGCTGCTGTGTCCAGATGCAGGTGCCATAGGTACCACACTGTCCTGGCCATTGCCGACTGTAGACTGTCCCTCAGCTAAGGCATTGGTGATGAGGGATGTATTGGCAGTATGACTGTGTGCATGGATGGGGTGGACAGCTGTGTACTGTCGATTGGTGGCCCAATGACAGACCCTGGCAAACATGCCTGTTCCTCAACACACCTATCCTCATTATCACTGTTTGTGTCAGTGACATCAGGTTCCCTGCTGCAGTGAACCAGCCCAACCTCAGCACCTGTGAGAGGAAGATGGGAAACACACTTTACGACCTGTACATGATGTCAGAACACATGCACACATGCACACATGAACACATGAACACATGCACACATGCACACATGAACACATGAACACATGCACACATGCACTCATGCACACATGCACACATGCACACATGAACACATGCACGCATGTACACATGAACACATGCACACATGCACACATGAACACATGTACACATGAACACATGAACACATGCACACAACTACACTCCTCACTAAAGCAGAGACACACACACACACACACACACACACACACACACACACACACACACACACACACACACCACCAGCAATCCAGAACATACCCAATAGTGGTTGATGGTGGGGTACAGTATCACAAGCCAAACAGTCATATCACACGTGTCAGCATGCAGGACATGTGTTGCTCAACAGCATGCAGTGCGAGTGTAGACAGTCCTTGCTAATAACAGTATACGTGACTTTGATGCATGTGTGTTGTTGTTCAGTGATTGGCCTCACCCTGGAACGCAATGTGTACATGGACACAACATTGCTGTGCAAGTATTACAAGCTCTTCAGTGTGCTGTGCACCATCACTCACAGGTATACATACCATGGCTGGATGTTTATCTGTGTGTCACATAGATATCCATTACTGATTACAACATCTGTGTCTTTAGCAGATAATTGTGGACACAGGTTTAGCTCATGCATGCTATGTATACACACAGGATGAGTGGTGCGTGTATACCTGATGGAATACCATTGCTCAACATAGCCATTGTACAGTAGTTATAGTGAGTGTAGAACATATTGTGGACATGCCAGTGCCAGCCATGACATGGCATGCTACAACACAACTGCAACATTGAACATCACAAATACCTATTGTGTGTCATATGACCTATGCACTCAATAACATTACAAGACATATATGTGTCACTTTCTGCAAATGGTGATTGCTATGCATATTGTGTATAGGTGCATATGTTTGCACACACACAACATTGAGGTGTATGCTATGTGTAGTACTGTGGTTACTGTAATTGGATGGCGTGTTGTACCATGAGCCAGCATCATGCAGCATCATGTGGTCATTCAAGGCTACTTATGTGTGCCAGACCGGCACCAATCATGCTATACCTGAACCGCAGTACCATGGCTACATTCACAATTTCACAGCCAGTTGTTACATGGGTTTGTAAGGTGCCCAATAGGGAGCATTGCCTAACATGAATGTGTTGTGTGCTGAAGAGTGTCACACTGCCCCATGATAGGCCTCTACCCCTCAGGTATATTATGTGTGCTGTGTGGATGACATTTGGGATACTGGAGTGTGACCTTACAGTGTGTGTCTGAATACGCCATGTGTAGCATATTAACATGTACTGCGTATGACGGAGTTGTGTATGTCGTGTGCGTGTGTATCGACTGGCTATCCAATGTCCACTATAGTGTAACCACAATTGTTTGGGATGCTCTGTGTATTGCATGTGTTTGAGGCAGCCACTCACGTTATTGAGATGTGCATAGTCTCACAGCAAACATGCACAGCATGCATTATGTGTAGGTGTGTTACATGTGTACATGGCCTACACCTCACCTATGACATGCAAATTTAATTTGCAATATTAAATGTAGAACACACTCACCAGCATGGGTCTGCTGCCTTGCTGTCACACCAGAGGGACCTACAAGGATATGAAACAGTTTGTCAGTGGCAACAACTGTGGCATTGCTAGTGTGGGTTTGCAATCTTACAGTAGCACAATGGTTGACAGTCACAGGCCTACACATCATGTTCCAAATTATCAGTATTGAGCAACACCAGGCTCCACATCTTCTAACTACACAGTACACATCTCACATATGCATGATCTAACAATAGCGGTAACAGTAGTCTACAGATATGCCATCTTACCTGCACGCTCCATATGAACTTGCTGGGGGGCTCCGGCCTCCATGATGATACATGTGTGCTGTTGTTGTTGTTGGCAGGGAGCCCCCAGGCTCAGGAGCAGCTCCTCCACTCTGGTGAGGGTGGATGGGTGGCAACCCCACCACCTGTGGCAAGCTGTTGCCTATGGACCTCAGATGTATGCCGCCGGACATGTCTAAGTAAATCACTGCTGTGATGTTGTACCTGCTCATATGTCCGGTTATGCATGCCTATGTCATTTATCCTATGGACAACATCTTGCCACATCGCAGTCCTCTCATGCTGGTCCTGGCTGGTTCTTGAAAATAGCAGGGTGTATTGCTGGATGAGACAAGTGGTTAATATCTCATTCTCTGCACGACTATAGGCAGGATTGCGATGGTGGGCCATGACCCTGGAAGACAATGAAACAATATTTGTGAGCAAGTCATGTGGAACACTTGACATTCTACAGTACAGATACCACTGAACTGCCATAAATAGCAAACTATTGTCTGTCAGAGGATACACACTTTCAATACCACATATCAGTGCTCAACCCACAACTGCCTGACAGTGCCTGACACGCTCTATATATTTAAACATTTTCTGCATAGCAACAAAGGGAAACCACTATGTAAGACTATGCAACAGTACATGGCACACTGTATGCGACACTATGCACCACCTAGCCACAGGAGGTATATATCAAGCTAAGGCATAACGAAATATGTAATCCATTGCAATGATTGTAAAGTCCAGTTACAGTATTACCAGAATACCACAGTAGTTGCTGATGGAAAACCCCTGCCTACAATATGTGCACATTTGTGAATATAGGTGGCATTCTGCTGTACTAGACTATACATATTGCTAGTTACGCACTTATATCCTGTAACATACATATGACCGAGGGCATGTTACAGGCATACCCACACACACACATCAGACATACATACAGGACACAGAAGTATGGCAACCCAGATGAGCTTTACGTGTGCACCATACAGTACTGTGTGTCAGTACTTACAAACCCTTATGCCTGAGGTATTTAATCTGTGAGGACTACAGGGAACACACAAAACAGTGTTTCCAAGCAATTTGGACATACACCATATTGTGCTGTTTAGGCCTACAGCTTCATGTAATACTACAGTTCATACAGGGGTTTGATTCACCAGCAGTACCAATCAATGAGCATACATGTACTGCTTTATCCCCCAATGGCACACCCCAGTTAACACAAAGGAACTATGTCAAACCATATGCCATATTGCTTTTTCTGGCTAGAAATAGCATACACATTTTTTGCTGGGATCAGAGCTAGGACACATAATACCATGACAGAAACAGTTTCCCACTAAGCTATCCCACATATACACAACTGTGACACATTCACCAACATATTCACCATCACACTCAGTCAACCTCACATAGCAATTATTGCAACAAGTACATGTGGGTGTGTATTGGTTCATAGGTAGGTAATAGACTATTGGCCCTAGGGCCTATAGAAACCTAGACAGATGGTACCCTGGACTTTGACACCCAAGTAATTTAATTTCATGTGTCCCTGTCAAGCAGAGCCACAGAGGTGATTCCCGGGGTGTATTTCCTATCTCCCATCCAATCATCAAGACTATTCATGATGAGTGCTACTGAGGAGTTTGTTTGCTACTGATAGGTAGTTTGTTCCAGAGTATGGGATGTCTCTGAGATAGGAATCTATTCCTCCAGCATGTTCTTTTTATTGAGGTGACAAGGTTTAGGTCCCTAGAGCGTGTAGCTCATAGGGATTGTGATCTGTTTACGTGGAGCATGTCCAACAGCTCTGGGTTTGACATAGCTTTGTATGTTAGGCAGAGGTCACCTCTGGGTTGCTGGTATGTGACACAGTCTAGCTGTGGTTTTGTGAGACAGTCTGCATAGGGCATCTGTTTGAGGACAGTATTACTCTTTGTGAGGTATGTCTGTGGCCTTTCCAGTTGCTGTAGATGTCTTGTGAGGTACATACCAGAAGGAGCATTGTACTCTATAATGAGTTTTGTGAGTGATGAGTAGAGGGGAACACTGACCTCTTTTTCCCTGGATGACACAGCTTTTGTGATGAGGTGTGCCATGTAGACAGACTACATGACTAGTGTGGCACTGTGATTATCAAGGGGCAGACTACTGACCACCAGTGTCCCATGGTCTCTTATCACACGTTCGGTTTTAAGTCGACTACCACCTATGCGGTAGTTCATGGGTACAGAGTTTTTAGCAAAAGGGATGCCAATGAATTTCCAACATTGAGCTTGAGGCCATGGCTTTGTCACCAGGCATCTGTCACAGTAAATATGACTTTCTCTCTCTCTCTCTCTCTCTCTCTCTATATATATATATATATATATATATATATATATATATATATGTATATATATATATATATATATATATATATATATATATATATATATATATATATATATACACATACATATAAACATCCATTGGTGTACATATAGACATACATATAGGCACATATACAGTACACCTTTCATGGTGGGAATATCAAGTATGCGAAGTATGTGAGGTATACAGTCATGTAATGATATTGCACAGTCTTGTGCCAAATGCATTGAAGGTGTTCTCAGCCCATGTGGCTTTAGCAGGCCTCACTGGCTGCAACACCGCAAACAAAACAAATCACACCTACAGCGTTTAACCACCACATGTCATATACCAGCACTGTATGCTGTCTTATTTGCCACACACTACTACCTACATACATATATGCACATAACAACCTTCACCAACATATATATGAACTCCCTTCAGAAACAGTTGCAGTATGTCCCTTGCTTTATGCACATGTACAGATGCTAATATATGTGACACAGATATATCTCTCCGTATGTGTGTGCCATACACACACAAGGTCCACACTGTTGTAAGTCCGTGTATGTCACGGCTGACCTGTTGGACCTTGCTGCAACATGAACAGGTGTCACTTGTGAGCACACAGTAATATTACAGGGTGTATACATAGCTGCAAATGATAGATTAGCATACTAGCCTGGTACAACAGTTGCCGATGCTAAGATACACATTGATATGACTATCATGCATGTGTTACTCTGTCACATCCATGGTTATATAGCTGCATGAGTTACTCCCCCAAACAGCCATTGTCCACACTACTGTACAGACCACAAATAACATGGTTCAGATGTTTGACATTTAATGCTGAGCTACATATATCACAATTATGTCCCACTGCACAGAGCTGCACACTGATTTGTCCATGGCAGTAGTTATGCAGGTCATCTGTGCATAGATACATACTGCTGCCACATATTGATGTTTCAAAGTATGTAGAGTAGTCTTCAAATACATCTACTACATGCCAGTAAATACATATCTGTTACATACCTTTCCTTTGTATGTGTTTGTAGTTTTCCATTTGGTGTGTCTTTGGCTTTTTTTTCCCCCTGGTGTGGGTGGGTGTGTGTGTGTCTCTCTCTCTCTCTCTCTCTCAGCATCTGCAATGGGATGATTGCATGTGTGGCCAGTAAGTACAGCCTGCTTTTATAGGTATCTGCACAAGTGCATGTGATGGCCTCTGCACCTATTGGTGGCCACCATTTGCTGTGTGGTAATTGCAGTACTCACTGTCATAGCAATCCAATGCTATAAATTGCTATGTCAGGTAGCCGTAGCCCTTTCAGCTTTCCAAAGTGGGGCCCATGCTTGTTTGCTGTGGACACCGCTGTGTAAGTCAGAAGGTTGGTATAGTTCTTATAACTGAAGCTAGGGGTGTAGCCAGTGATTTAAATGTTGTACTCAGACCTGAATGTTGCCACTTCCACTACACAGTTATCAATGTAGAATTGTACTCACCCCTACAAATGCTAACACAAGATACATGGGAGTATGTAGTTTCTTTTCTACTTATACAATTAACTGCCATACTAAAGAAGTTATTGAGATGTATTCATTTGGTGCATAAACTGTTTGTGAACTGCTATACTGTGAATATTAATTTACTCACTTTTGAACAGTTTGTGCTTTTTTAGTGTTGACATTGGCACAGGCTGCTCAAGGAAACTGGACAAATTTCAGTACTGAGTATGCCTACTTACATCCTTGGTGGACCCTGAACACACAGGTATATTGTACATTTGGGTAAGGGTGCAGAAGGACAGAGAACATTATGTATTAATGTGTGAACTTTATCTAGCTGGACTTAAAGGGTTGCTGTGTACCTGTTAGTTTAGCAAGGCAAGTAGTCTGTCTGCGTAGCTCTCAACTGTGGACCTATCCAGATGGTAGCCAGAGGTTAGCCTGTTATTCTTTGTCTGTGCACCACACCAGTCTTTTCAGCACTGGAACAATGGCATTGTCACAGTTGGTTGCTACCAGTACATGGCTACATCCCTTGGTATTTCAGTGTTGTACTCTTACATAAGGGTATGCTTCTGGAACTCCTTCCAAAGCTATTTGAACAGTGTATAACAGCAGAATAGCTGATATGCCTGTGTGTTTCTGCCTCTGCCAGGCCTCTCAAACACTCGGGTACATATTTGAACAGACTCAGGGAAAACTTGAGACATTAAGTTGAGGCTTTGAGAGAACCAGAGCATATAGATTAATGCACATTTCCTGAAGTGCAAGCAGTGTCTAACTCTTACTTATTGTCATTATTCATTAAGTGTAATTCCCCACCTTTCTGCCTAACGTCAGTACCTTTCAGAGGGTTTCAGAGGGACACAGCTAAAACCTGTCTCCAAATCAGGGACATGCCTGAACATTAGTCACAGTTGAGAAGTATGGCCTCTGCCCTAATCAGATATGCTAGTGTTTGTCCTGCTATGATACTGTGTGGGGGTTGTAAAGTGCTGCTGTAACATTATTTCTGGCTAGAATGGCTGGTTCTCTTTTCACAGTCGTGTAAAGCAATTTTACAAGAATTGCTGGTAAAGATCCACAGAACAGGATTTATGTTATGGCATTCCTATGTGTCCTTTACATTAATTCATTCTGATGCATGATATATTTATTTCAGCACCAATTTGTTGTATGTTTACCATGGCTTAGTGGTACTTCATGCATTCTAGTTTGTACAAGGTCCAGGGTTCGAGGCTGATAGAGGTGTTTTATTTTGCTGCTGAGCAGAACAAGGGCCCTGACATACAGAGTGACTAAGGCACTTTTAAGCAGTTGTAAGCAGGTTTGCGTGGGTTTGCACGATGCTCAGCTAAGCACACACAAGCGCACATAGGTGCACACTTGCGCAAACCCACTAACTACTGCTTAAAAGTGCTTACTCCCGCTAACCCCCGCGCTCATTTCTTTGAAAGAAAAGAAAATAGGGAGATAGGAAAGTGGTGAAAACGGGGCACAAAGAGGGGAAGGCAGTACGGAAAACAGTGCAGGATGTGCAGGACAGGTGTAGGGAAGGCCCATAGCTGCCCATTTCTTTAACAGCAACAGCTGTGCATATGCAGTAGATTTGGAGGGAAATATGAAACCTTCAACCCCTGTGATAGAGGTTAGGACAACAAAGTATGTTGTACTGCCAATTAAATATCAGTTTATGTGTCCAGCGGACATGTGTGCAAAATGGGCAGCTATGTATGGGGCGTAATATTTTTTGGGAGCAGATAGCCCTTTTTTTTCTTTTTTTTCAGATGAGAGTGGAATGTGGGGTAGGGGAAGTAGGTATATTTGGGGAGGTAGGTTGGGGAGGTTAACAGACAAGACAAACAAGATGCATACAGGGGTGGAAAATGACACATGTGGTGGGTGAACACCATTGATGGGGAAGGATGTTTGGAAATCGCAAGCCCATGAGCCCACAAATGGCAACAGTGGAACTGAGATCCCCACCCATGGGCAGTCACGACTGCACCTTCACAGCTCAGAGGGTGGCTGTGCTGGGGGCTATGTAGGAGGGGCAGGCTCACCCATGAGTTGCACCACTCGTGCCTCAAGCTGGCGTAGAGGATCAGTGACAGAACTCTTCACTCAATCTCCCTATGCACCACATCCCGGACCGTTCGGAGGGTGATAGGTGGCCCTCCTCCACCCACGCTTGCACAGAGGGGATGAGCCCCATCCCCTGCAGCACTTCCACCCGAAGGTGGCACAGGGCCAGCGGAGGAGGGGGTCCCAGGCTGGGCACCGGACCTGCTGGTGCCAGGTGCCATCACCAGCTGAGGTGGGACAGGTGGGTCCGCTGGGACAGACCTTCCCATATGTTCTATGTTTAGAAGGATTTAATGAAAAATATGGGTTAGTAACAGTCAACAGCATTACCAATTAATTATAACAGCATGCAGACGTATTCCCATTAACCCAACACACCAGAATTCTAACAGTTGAACAGCAAGCATGACACATGCATATATGGGACAACAGTGGACATTACAACAGCACACAGGTTTAATTGATGGCAACAGGCCACCAATATTGTGGTATTTGAACAGGGCACATGCATCGAAATACATGCAGATATTTATAAACCAATAGGACGTATGTCCCAAGAAATGTTTTGAGATTAGACATACCCATTGAGGTGTGGAATTGCATTTTTTAGGCACATACAGTAGGGTGGAAAATGATAGCTACATTAACAACTTATATATCCTTCTAGTTTACACTACATTCCTATTGACTGCAGTTAAATGTCCCCTACATGTATTATTACACTGCACAATTGCCCTTAGATCGTGAAATGGATTTTGTTAGATCTTTATATACATGGGCTGTATCTGACATACAAACTGTCTGGGATGCAGATGTTACTGCTACCTATTTTGTGAGTTGCTCAGACACACTACTGCTGAGATGGTACACTGACAGCTCTACTTTCATATACGTATCTAGGTATGTTTAGGTGAAATTATCACTTATATGTTAACAGCTCCCTACATTTCTGCCAGCACAATGACATTTCTGGGAAACACAATACCAAGCTACTCATGTGCCAGATTAACCTGTACATGCTGGGCATGAACCAACAGTTGAGGACAATGAATATGCTTAAAAGCTACTGGCACTCCCTTCATCCACTTTATATGGGCCTACCCAACTGTGTGTTAACAGCGCTTAATACAACAGTACTATTTCTATAATGCAAGGGTACAACAACATATCAAAGAAAATGACACAGACACACTCCAGGAATTATACCTTTATTAAAGACTTAAAACACTTTTCTAGAGGCTCTCTCATTTATTTTATATGACAGTACATGCAGAATAATTATTACAGAATTATTATACCTTTATTTATTGTGTTTAAACATTTTTTCAGGCTCTGTCATTTATTTTACATAACAGTACAAGCAGAATACTTACTAAGCTGCCTGGTGGTGCAGCCTTAGCAGCCTATCTGCATAGGCTTGCTGATTCACAGCACAGACACCTGCAGCTGTGAAGTAATTGAAGTAATATTGAGACAGACCTATCCATAGTATACACTAGAATAGCAATTCTTACATACTTAATTCCATGGCTACTTACTCAGTAGTGTGGCATTTGTCATCCCATGGGCCTCCTGGATCCACTGGTCCAGTTGATCTGCCTTGCATCTTTTCAGGTCTGCACGGTGGTGTCTGACCTGCTCACCAGTCTGAGGGACACCTGTGGCACTGGTGAGTTCATGAGCTAGACCATGCCAGGCTTCCGCTTTGTATTGGGTGCCCTGGTACTGGCCCCACAGGAGTCTATCCTCATGATTGTGGACAAGGAGCCAAACCATTACTTTTGACTCCTCAATGCCCCAACGTTGCACTCGAAAACGAGAGCGATCTCCAGCACCGGCCATTGCTGCCTGCAGATGGGAGCTACAACCAGTTATGGCTAGTATTGCCACATATGGAGCTTAGATATGCATCATTTCCCACACTTATTTGTGATTGGCCAGTTTTGAAAAAACGCAGCTGAAGTTACACCTGCTTAGCAATGGTTAAACTTAGATTAATATGCATGTGTGTGTTGAAAGTGCGTACTTATGAAAAGCTGTCATGGCTTAGTGGTTCAGTACTGTGATTATGTTGCACAGTATCCCGGTTTTGAGGCCTGTCATTGTGTTTATTTCACTACTGGTAAGACCGGCTAGGAGGTGTGGCTATGTTTTACCAACTTTGCTCAACTTTGCCCGATGTTGCTCTACGTTGTCCGATGTTGCTCTACGTTGCTCTACGCAGCCCGATGTTGCTCTACATTGCCCAATGTTGCCCGATGTTGCTCTGGTTAGCGCGGTGCGCAGCTGCGCGCAAACATGTTCTGTTTGCACTAGTTGGCATGATGCGCAGCTCCGCGCAATGCTATTGTGCTAGTTAAAGCAGTGCTTAGCTACAAGCAATTATATTTAAATATGCTTAATACTGGTAAACTTTGCTAAGCAGTGCTTCACATTGCTTAAGATACATTACTTATGCATCCATCAGTATGCATAACCATTTCACTTTCTTATGTGTATTTATATATATATATATATATATATATATATATATATATATATATACATATATATATATATATATATATATATATATATATATATATATATATATATATATATATATATATATATATATATATATATATATATATATATATATAATGTATTCACTACTAGATAGGCCATTTCAATGCTTTTTAATGAATTTTAAATGATAAATGTCAGGTATTATTTTTATATACAGATTTCCAATAGAAAATAGAAAGGGCAGTGGTGGTACTCGAACCAGAAATGCCTCCTCTTTGTGCGAAGGCTCTACCACTACGCTATTGCTATTTTGCTTAATTTGCATATAAGTTTCTTATTATCCTCTTTGATGTCTAAACTGCTAACTGGAGCTAAGCAATGGGCAAACTCGTGCAAACATGCAGAAATACAGGCAGCTATATCGGGAATAAAAAATTTGAAGTTTTACATTTTATAATTGTACAGGGGTTTAGAATGTGGGGGAGTCTAGTGTTGGATATGTACACATTTGAGCAGACTCGCTCATGTCAGTTGACATTTCCCTATTGTGACACTTCCAGGGGCGTGGAATTTTGGACTGCTCGACAGTCCAACACGCCCCCTACACTCGTGCATGTTTCGTGTTAGACTTAGAGTTGAGGCAGCACGCCCTCATTAATATGCATGGTGCGCTGCCGTCTTACTCTTACATAGCCGTTTCCGTGTAAGACTACTTTAGTCTTACACAGAGGATTTGTGAATACTGGGGATAATCTTTATAAAAAACATATTCAGTCATATCCATATTAATATTCTTATACCCCCTTAATCTGATCCAAATAATGATTCTCATTTAACTTAGTCCATAATGTATTGATTCTTTTACATTAAAAAAACATGTTCAATAGTTTCTTCTTTATGACAATAATTACATATTCTTTCACTTTTTTAAATATGGCATTATTTATTTATTTTATTTACATTTGTTTACCAGGAAATTCCGACTGGACGCAGGTCCTTTTTCAGCGGATGCCCGGGGAGAAAAGCTCCACATTATGTACATAATAAATAGAGATACAAAGTTGCAGCATTAGTAAATAATATTACAGGTTGTTGGCTTTAATACAATAACAAGACATTGATTATTAACAGTATATACAGTAAATGTTACAAGTTAAGATAGGTTCTTGTCATTTATAATATTAGTAACAAAGTTGTCAGACAAGATGTTTAAGTATGTAAAGACAACTAGCTATTTCTGACTGTAGTTTGTAGTGGTAGTAATACAGTTGGGTTAAGAGTCTATGTGGGGGGCGTAAGGGTGGGGGTGTTAGTCTGGATTAGAACAAGGACAAAGCCAGTGCAAATATAAGTGGAATTTGAGTGCATTCTTGAAAAGGCTGTTGGAAGGTAGAGTAGTTATAGAGGGTGGAAGATTGTTCCAATGTTTAGATATGGTACATGAAAATATGGCTTCTCCTGCTGAGTTTTTGGGTTTGATAACAGTGAGTTGTTTTTTGTTGCATGATCTTGGGGGCCTAGTGAAGTGATAGGGTTGGAGAAGGGTTTGAAAGGAAGGGATGTTAAGAGGGTGGTTAATAGGTTTATGAGCAAGGGTGAGTTGATTAAAGTGAAGGAGTTGTGGGAGTTCTAGCCAGTTTAGTTCTTTAAGGGAGATACAATGATGGTTGCAGTAGGAGGGTCCAGTGGCAAATTTAGCAATTTTGTTGCAACAAGCATCTCAGCTTGTGTAGGTCTGTCTGTCTAAGGTTGACAAGTATGGGGGATGCATAGTGTAGGGTGGAGATTAGCTGGGAATTTGCTATGGATATTCTAGCCACCTGGAGGGAAATTATGTGAGATATTTTCCATATTGAGGGAATATAGCCTTCTGTTATGGAATGGTTGATGAGAATTGAAATTGGGTAGGCTAGTGGGCTAGTGTATCAGCTGCAGTTTTCAAGTATTCCAAGGGGAGGTTGTCAACTGCGAGTTTGGTGGGTTTAAGTTTTGACAATAGTCTTTTTATGTTGGAGGTAGGTACTGAGGTGAAGAAGAAAAGAAGAGTGGGGGGTTTAGGGTTATGAGCTGGGGCACTGTTGTAGGGAAGTGTTGTTTGTTTGAGATGTTATAGTTTCAGTGAAGTGTTTGTTGAAGGACTCAGCAATATTGCTGGACGAGGGAGGAATGGACGGCTGGGGTGTATCAACCTTCCCTGGGTGGAGGATAGTGCTAATAGTAGACCATAATTTCTTAGGGTTATGGTTGGCAGAGTTTAGGGTGGATTTATAGTAGAGGGATTTATCTAATTTTATATGCTTTTTGGCTTTATTGTGCAGTTCAAGGAATGATTGCCTATCTGAGTTATTTTTTTGTTAGTAGTCAGTGCTCCCAGGCCTTATCTCTGGATTTCATTAGGGTTCTGGTGGTCTTTTGTAACCATAGGGCATGTCTGGATCTGACTGTGGCATTTCTTACAGGAGCATAGGTGTTTGGGATGGAGAGGAAGGTACTGTTGAAAAAGTGGACCGACTCATCTAGGTTGAGGTATTTTAGTCGTGACTAGTTAATTTTTTGCAGGGAGGATATGGAGGATTTGGGGTTGAAGTTGGACTTGTTCCATATTTGCCTGCGGATAATGGGCTTGAGACTGTTTGTGTGGTGCCGAATTAGGAAAGTGGAGGAGTGGTCACTAAGACTGTCAGGTAAGCAGCCTGCTAGGTAAGAGTGAAGGGCTTTGTTGACTAGGATCCAGTCGAGTAATGTATGATTGTTAGGGTTTTTGTTGATTTGGGTAGGGAATTGAATGAGTTGAGTGAACCCATGGAGATTAAGGTGAATGATTGGGAGATTCTTATGACAGGATAGCCAGTTGATGTTAAAGTCACCAAGAATGATGGTTTCCTGGGGTAGAGATAGAGTAGCCCAGCGCAGGAGATTTTCTAGGAGTGTAATATTTTGCCCTCATGGGAAATAGCATCCTATGATATTGATTGTTTTGCTTGGGTTTAGTTTGAGATTGGCATAAAGGATTTTTTTATTGTTGTGGTGAGGGGCAGATGAGTTCAGGAGTTGAATGTTGAGGTGGTGTTTAAATATCAATGCTACACCACCTCCGTTTTTGGACAATCTGTCTATGCAAAGGATGTTGTATTCAGGTGAAAGTATTTCCTCACTTTTGATGTGAGGTTTGACCCAGGTTTCAGTTAGGAAGAGAATATCTGGGGAATATATGCTTATGCTGGCATGTAGTTCTTGGATTTTATTGCATATGCTTCTGATGTTTAGGGGCATTATAAGTAGTTCTGTTGTTTTCTTGTTGGCTAGGAGTGGAGTTGTGTGGGGGGGGGGGTTGCTTGGACTAGGGTTTGTGGTTGGGTTGGATTTGGGAGGACCAGGGTTTGTATGGCATGTTTGCTTTGGCCAGTTATTTCCTTTATCAGCAGTCTTCGTAATAATCAATACATTCTACTCTCTTTTTAAATCTATCATTTCTTGCTTTTATAGCTCTTTTTAAATCTATCATTTCTTGCTTTTATAGCTCTAATTTTTACTTCCTTCAATTCTTTCCAGTGGTATACATAAAAATATTTTACCATTACTTTTTATACTATTTTTATTTCATCTTCTGAATTTTCTATACTTATTTTCCACATTAACATTTTCTCTTACTATGCTTTCATTTCTTCAGTCATATGTTCTTTTGTTCTTTCACATTTCATCATATCCCATATTTTATATTTGTTTTCTAATAATAGATTTACTAAATTACTATTTTCCCTTTAACCATTTTAATATTTTATATAGATGCAATGAAACTGCAAATACCACTGAATTCATATATCCTAAACCACCATCCTCTTTTGCTGCATGTAACACACCTATCTTTACAGGATTAAGTTGAGATCCACATTTAAGGGAGAATATACCATAAATAATATATTTTCCAATTGGCAATGATATACTAAACATACTGGCTATGTATGAAATATTTCCTAATATAACAGGGTTAAACAAACACACTTTTTTTCTTAAAAAAATAAAAGACCTCCAAAAGGAACACATATTTTTGATTTTTTCCATAATGTTTTCCTAGTGTAGTAATACACCATCTTGTTTTCCAAATGCAATGTCTGATAATTTTATTTATGAGAGCTGAATTCATTACCTTAAATCCTACATTCATGCCCTAAATATTTAATTTTTTCTATGTTTAAACACATACCAATTTTATCTAAACACAAATTCAACTTGCTTATTAACTTCTTTCAGTCCATTTAAATGCTTAGTAACTAGAATAATGTCATCTGCATATGATAACATTATAGGTTTATCAATGCCTTCCTTTGTTCTATATCTAGCATTACTAACTACTGAAGTAATATAACTAGTTATTGCATTCATAGCTAGTGAAAATATAATGTTACTAAGAGGATATCCTTGCCTTATATCTTTAATACTTATTTCTTCATTCAGCCATCCATTAATCAAAAGTTTAATTTTGTTCAATGTGAGTGGGTGGAGAAGAGTGTCAGGAGTGATTTGTGACAGACGAGTACCAGTAAGAGTGAAAGGGAAGGTCTTCAAGAGGGTAGTGAGACCAGCTATGTTATATGGGTTGGAGACAGTGGCATTGACAAAAGGTAGGAGTCAGAGCTTGACGTGGCAGAGATGAAGATGTTAAGATTTGCACTGGGTGTGATGAGGATGGACAGGATTAGGAATAAGTATATTAGAGGGTCAGCCCAAGTTGGAAGGTTTGGAGACAAAGCCAGAGAGGCAAGATTGCATTGGTTTGGACATGTGCTGAGGAGGGATGCAAAGTATACTGGGAAAAAGATGCTAAGGATGGAGCTGCCATGTAACAGGAAAAGAGGAAGGCCTAAAATAAGGTTTATGGATGTGGTGAGAGAGGACATGCAGGTGGTTGGTGTGACAGAGCAAGATGCAGAGTACATGAAGAAATGGAAGCAGTTGATCTGCTGTGGCGACCCCTAACGGGAGCAGCCAAAAGAAGAAGAAGAAATAGAAGAAGTGTATGCTGCTATACACACACTTCTTATTTTTGTACATAAATTATAAGCTTTGAATATACCCAATAGCATTTTATGCTGAATAGTATCAAAAATTTTGCTTAGATCTCCTACGATAAAGTATTTTCTTGTCTATTTAGTATGTCATCTATAATTTTCCGAAAATCACTAATAATTCTTAACATCCTTCTCCTTTAACACTATATATTAAATCTTATAGAATATTACTAAGTTTTGATTCCATTCTTTTCTGTAGTATTTTCATAAAGATTTTATAATCAGTATTATTCAAGACAATAGGCCTCCAATCCTCCAATTTCCTATATCTTTTCTCTCACCCTTTTTTCACACAAATTTAAAAATTTCATCACATAATTCCTTATATTTAAATCCTTCATTAAACCACTCATTTAATACATCTATGATGTATGTATTCTAAGCCATCCAGACCTGATGCAGTTTGTATATTTACTTGTCTTAGTATTATGTCCATATAGTTATGCTAATCTTATATTTTTTTCAAAATCTATATTTTCTTTCTCAGAGAAAGTTCTTACTTTCTAAGATATCCTCTGTTCTTTAATAATATCATTAAATAATCTTTTATATATTTTACAACAATGCACATATCTCTTCAGTCTTTTTGTACTATCCTTTTTTGTCTATTAACTTCATTATACTATCTTCTTTAACTATTTTATTTAAATAAGGAGCTGTCTCTTCTTTTTTACCTTGTAAGAAATATCTTGGTTTATACAACACATTTTTTATTTTTTGTTTTCTGATTCATTGAATAAAACTCTTGTTCTTTTTAAAAAATAGTCATTTTCATTCATTTCCAAAAATTTGAGATCTTCACTTAACTTACTATAACTCTTTTTCAGTTCCTTTTTTTAAGTTGCCATCCTTAACAACATTTGTTACATTTCTTTTTAAAAGACATCCACCATTCTGACCAATTTTTATAGAGCTGTCACATACTTATCCAATCTTCCCATAATTTTAACTTTCTTTTTTCACCTCACCTATCTACTCTACTTCAGTAATTCTTTTTAGACATTTTCCTATTTTAACATTACTAACTTTGTCTCTAAATTCTATCCAGATAGCTTTAAGGATTTAAAAACCTGTGCCTAATTTACCTTTGTTTTTTTTATTTCATATCCTTAAAAAGGAAAAAACAAACAGTCTATCTGTGTTCTCTCTCTCTCTCTCTCTCTCTATATATATATATATATATATATATATATTCCTCTATTATATGTCCAGGAGTTGTTCTTCCATATTCTTAATTTCCCACATTTCATAACTTCTATAACATTTTTACTTCATTCCCTTTCTTTTTGTTTCTCAAGTTACAATTGACGTCTCCTATTATAATAACTTCTATATTAATAGCAATGTGATTCAATATTAAGGCAAACATATCATCCCTTTCTTTACTAGTTACATATGTATGTAATGCACTTATTATATATACTTTTTTTCTTCATTTAACATCAATAAACATAATCCTTCAATTAAAATTATAGTAATATCAAGCACCTGAACTGTAATTTTCAAGAGTATTGCCATTCTTGAACATAAATCTTGTCCTAAATTCCAGTATATCTCATTACCCCACAGACATTCTGTTTGAAATCTTTCTTCTTTCATTAAAAAAATCTTGTATCGTCTAGAATAATGATATCAGTATCACATTTTTTACACCAGTCTATAATAGCTAGTCTTCTAATTATGCTCTTAAAACTGCTAACATTCAATGCTAATATCCTAAAATTACTGTTATTTCTAACTAGGAAAATGTTCTAAGGAATAAGAATAAAACCATTATCATTTTCTTTCTTCTTTTCCTTTCTGTTTAATCCAGCAATGTTGTCTTTCTCTCGCTCACTCTTTTACCTATAGAATTTTTCTTTTTTTTTTATTATATTCCAGGTAATATATTTCTTGTCACTAACTTCAGTATCTTCTTCTATATTTAATTCTTATTTTTTATGTCATACTTTTCTCATAATTTTTTCAACTGTTTATTTTGCATTTTTCTACATGATTTTGCCCATTCTTCTTCACTTACTACTTACATAACTTCTTGAATGTGTTCAGACACAGTACCTTCATGTATTACTATTTTTTCTTTATTTTACATATGACCTACTTTATTGCATTTATAACATTTAACTCACATTTTTTGCATCACAACCTATTGCACCACAAATGAAATAATTCTGTTTTGTACAATCAACAATCAAATGATCTGATTTTCCACAGTAGAATCAGGTTTTGGTTTGACCCTACTATTTAACAGCACCTCTTTGACCATGTTTGTGTATATATATATATATATATATATATATATATATATATATATATATATATATATATGTATATATATAATACTAGGAATATGAATGACTGTATAATTTTCCATTTTTAGTATAAAATTAAAATCTCAATCCTCAGCCCATAATCATCTATTGCCGAAAATTTTAGAAATGTCCAATGCAGCTTTACATATGCTAATCAAATGTCTTTTCAAAGTTTCTTTTTCAACTTATGTTCTACACTGAACATGAATTTTCTTCTTAGTTTCTCTAAAATGAAAAAAAAAAAACTTTAACTATACCAGCATTTCTCAGAGTATAGTCTTTCTTATTTTCATATTGACTCAAAAAATGTTTTCCTTTGCTTGACCATTCTCAAAAATTGTATCACAAAAAGTTTATTTGCTTATATGAATGAAAATGCTTACCTCTTCTGGAGAAGTTCCTAAAGGTGAAATGATATTGTTCGATACCTCATATCTTTTATTTTCTCTCTTCCTTGGAAAAACTCCTAACAGTATAATTTCTGCTTTCTTTTATAACAGTTCATTTTTCTGATGTTTCTATTTTTTCTTTTTCCTTAACCATATCAGCACAATTTTCTTTTACCATCTCCTGCTTTTTTGTATTAAAAGAATGTCTTCATTTTGAATTTTGTTCATTATATATTTTTTAGGGAAGGCTCAAAGGTCAAACCAACCACCGTAACCAGCACAGGTAACCAAAAACTAAGGGTAATGCTATTCAACGCCAGAAGTCTCAACCTCAAAATGCATGCACTCCAGGCACTCCTCAGTATGGAGAAAATTGATGTTTGTGCAGTGACAGAAACCCGGTTCAAGGCTCCAGAGAGCACCCCATTACTACCAGGTTACAATTCATATCATACCTTCCGGCCTCAGTTACCAGATCGTAGTACAAAGGGTGGAGGCGTATCCATATTCATCAAGGATACCCACATCTCCAGGTTAGTGGCACAGCATGATGCCCCAGAGATCATCCATGCGCAACTATCAGTAGGCTAAACCACATTTCAAGTTGTAGCCTGTTATAGATTGCCCACCATGTCCCAAGATGCTCACTCAGCATTCCTTGAGGCATTGGAAAATATAAAGGTCCTACCCAACATCATAATTTTGGGTGATTTCAACTACTCTGGTATAGACTGGGCGAACTACCAAAGTTCTAACTCCTATGCCCAGCGGTTCATAGAATTTATAAATTCAAATGCCCTCAAACAACTGGTATGTTCTCCCACTAGAGGGAACAACATATTGGATTTAGTCATCACAAATATGGGTGCCCATTGTACCACACCTGTTATCACTCCCTCTCTGGTCAGATCAGACCACAAACTGATAACCCTAGACATCCTCACCCCTCCACCTCCCCCAAAGAAACCATTGTAAAAAATCTTTCCAAAGCAAACTTCAAACTACTTGCATCAGAAGTGGAAAGCTTCACTATCCCCCTGCAGAAGGATAATAATATCCAGGATGCAGAATCCTACACAAAGGTACTTTATATACATCTTCAGGATTGCATGGACTGTGCTATCCCAAATAAAACCAAGACTCCTTCCTCAAGCAAGAAGAAACCAGTCTGTTGGACCCCAGCCTTAAGCAAACTATACAATAAAAGGAGGAGACTTATACAAAAAAAGGCCAAATCTCAAGTAGAAAAATCTTCCCTGATCAGCTTTAGTAAGAAATTGAGGGCCCTCATCAAGTCAACTAATGCCAATTTTGAAAAGAAAGTTGCCAAGGATGCCAAGGATAACCATAAGACCTTCTATGGTTATGTCAAAAACCTAAATGGCAACACTCAGGTCTGTTCTGAGCTAGTACAAAATGGAACAAAATACACTGACCCCACTGACATTGCCAACATCTTGGCTGACAGGTTCAGTAACAAATTCCCCCCACCACCACCACCTACAGGGCCTATTACTATTCCAGGTGATTGTGTAACTCCAATTATTACTGATACGTTGGTTAATAAGGCTCTATCTAAAGCTAAAAACACTGCCTCCATGGGACCAGATGGTGTCCCGGGCTGTGTCATACCTGAGCTCCAAAATGAATTAACTCCGCATCTGAATACCCTGTTCAGTCTCAGCCTCTTGACAGGATATGTGCCCATAGAATGGTGCACAGCAAAGGTGGTTCTGCTGCACAAGGGTGGGCCTACAACTGACCCTGGGAACTACCGACCAATAAGCCTGACCAGTTTGATCTGTAAGGCAATGGAGCGAATCATTATGGAACTCATAAATGGAGAGATTGGGAACCTCCAAACACTTGACCCCACACAGTTCGGCTTCATCAAGGGCAAATCATGTCTCCTGAACCTGGTGGACTTCTTTGAGACAGTTACTCAGGCTGTAGATAAGGGAAAGGAGGTACACACAGCTTACCTTGACCTTGCTAAAGCATTTGACACCATTCTCCATTCAGGTAGTATTGATAAACTCACCAACCTGGGCATAAACCCTTACGTCATAAGATGGATTGCAAACTGGCTCTCAGACAGATCCCACAAAGTAAGAGTAATGGGATCTATGTCCGAATCCAGACCCGTAACAAGCATTGTGCCTCAGGGCTCTGTCCTGGGGCCCCTCCTGTTTGGCATATACTTCTCAGAAGTACAGGCAAGCACAGGCAAGCACTGATGGGTTGTGGGCTGACCAAGTTTGCGGACGACTGCAAACTGGGTGCTATAATAGCGTCTCCAGCCAACATGGACATCCTCCAGAAGGGCCTTAACGAGACTGATGCATGGTGTCAAAACCATGGTCTCAAGCTAAATGCTAAAAAATGCGTAATAATCCCCTTTGGAAAAAACAGAGTACCCACGAACTACCACATAGGAGGTAACACCCTGAAATCTGAAGTAGTAATAAGGGACCTAGGGACCCAAGTAGATAGTCAGCTTTCCTTTGATAAACACGTTGCCAAGGTGGTTAGAAAATCCTTCTATGTGACCCATCTGATCACGAACCGGTTCCCATCAAGATCTAAGGATGTAGTGGTGCCCCTCTACTCTTCCCTCATCAGACCCATTATTGAGTACAATGTACCAATTGGAATGTACCTGGCTAGGCATCTCCAGCAGTTGGAGAGACCACAGAGGTACCTCACTAAGAGGATTACTGGCCTCAAACAGTTGCCCTATGCAGCACAATTGAAAAAACTAAGGCTTTTCTCTGTTGCATACCACCTTCTCAGAGGCGATCTCTGTCTAACATACAAAGCCATGTCCAACCCAGAACTGTTTAACATGCTCCATTTTAGCAAAACCAAATCCACACGAGCTACACGCTCTAGGGATATAAACCTCAGCACAACAATGAATAGAACATGCTGGAGGGATAGATTCCCTTCACAAAGACTTCCCTTGCTATGGAACAAGGTCCTGATCTACATAAGACAGAGCCCCTCACTATCACTCTTCAAGAGGAACCTTAACGAGTGGATGGATAACAGAAAGTTCACACCAGGGATCATACCAACAGCTCTACTAGATAGGGGCCAAGGGTACTAGCTGCTAGATCAAGGGCCTAGGGAATTAACCAAAGGGGCGGTGAATACCGCACAACATGGCTGGGCTAATATATGCCTTCGGGCAGATAGCCCAGTATCTACCTATGAACCTATGAACCTATATCTCCACATGCCACATCCTTGCCACTCTCAGGTTCACTTTTCTCACATAATTTCTCTAATAAAACATCCTGCAACCCTCCTCACTGGAGAGTTGTAGTAATACAAAACTCGTCATGCTGGCTTTCTTCCTGGAATAGCTGCTGCTGGAAAATCTCTTCTGAATCTGGAAAAGGCTCATCTGCCTTTTCTCTGACTATGCACACTTGCACTATTTGAAAAATATCCATAGAAGATTTGACTTTCTTCCTACCATCATCTCCAACCACTGGAAGTCCACTAGAAGGCATATATACCTTCTGTTTTGATTCTCCCACCTCAGGCACAGATATAGAAGGCTCAACTATGTTCGCCTCTCTCTTATCTCTCAACACATTTTTAAGCTGATTTGAAGGCTCAACCCTCTTCTTCTGCTCCAAATCACCACCAAACAACTCTGTTGACTTCATTGCTGTAACTCCCTGATTCTCTGAGCAGCCTTCATACCATAAACAGAAGCAGGAAATGCAACCACAAAACTATCCCCCCTCAAAATGAAAAGAATAGGGGAAGTTCCAGAGTGCTCTGGCCAAATTTCCTCCAGTCAAAGTGAATACCAACTTGGGTCTCCTGTGAAAGGAGACGATTGGCCTACAGGGACTAACCAGGTTAACAAAAAGTATAAATAAATTATTGCTGCCACTATAGCTTAGTATTTCATTATTTATACTGTTTCTTTCTGACCATTTTAATGCATCAGAACCATTAAACACTTACGGTTATTATATCTCAACAGAACTGCCACTGTAAAGTAATCTTGGAATTTTTTTCCCAGAATCCACTTCTGTCCCCCTTTGTTGGAGTCAAGGAAAGCATTTTGCTTTTAACTTTCATGTAAACAGAATGACAGTAGTGCTTATCACATAGCTTCTGAAGCCAGTTTTCATTTTCACTTTTTTTCCTTCAATTATTTTGATCTGTGTTCTCAGAGCAGCACTTACCTCTTTAACAGGAATATTAAATGTGAAGTAAAATAAACTAGCTGAACTGTACATTTTAACAGTTAAATTTTTAGTCCAAGTGCTGAGAAATGCCCTCCCACATTATTCTTGAGGTGTCAAGACTATTATTGTAATCCAGGAGCTGTTAAATAGCCATTTGCTTTTATTTCAAAGAACATTTAATAGACATTTAAACTGCTGTACTACTCACCAATGTCTGCAGTAAAAGGATATGTGTTTTAGCTTGAATATTGGAAAAATGCGCTGTATTTGTTTAAAAATATTTTTCTTACAATCCAACACAGAAGAAAACGAGTCTACTGTTTTGTTCTTCAATTAAGGTTAACTATATCTATTCTCTTTCTAGTGAGGCACAAGTGTCTTTGTATTGACATTTTTCATTTTCTGTTGTATTGGTAGCTGCACGTTGTCCTGTTCGATTCTCAGCTAGAGCGTCTTCTGTGTGGAGACGTGTGTCAATGGGCGTACCTTCGTTAAAGGTTGTGCATCAGGGCTGGCAACTTGGTACGTAAAAATCTACTGCCAATCATTAGCGGACCCGAAATCCGCTGTGGCGACCCCTAACTGGAAAAATCCGAAAGACACAACACAACATTGGTAGCTGCACCCTTATCTTGTTATAGTGTAACATACCAACACCTCATCTAAACCATAATGATTGAGCATGACAAATTAGTAGCTGCTTTTATGACCAAAGGGAAGCATTGCACATGTATATAACATATTTGCCCTTATAGTATCCTGTGAATCAATGTTCATTTTTTCAGTCTTCCTCACTGTTATAACATTCTCTTGAAATGTGTGTTTTCTGACAACTTCAATATATTTTTTTTCCTTTGGTTTCATTTAATAATACAGTGCTCTAGGCAGGCAGAGGTTGAAATCCACTGAGGTCTGCCTTGTAAAAATCCTAAAAGAAAGATTATGAGGTATCAAACTTAAATTTATTTTTCCTCCAACTTGTGCATATCCATGCACTCTGTAAAAATGTGAACTGTGACTTGTTTTCACTGTTATCTATCTCTCTAGATGATTCTTTTGTTCAAAAATGGGAGTCACCTGGTGTGGCTTTAAGGAACTACCTCCTCTGCATATAAAAAGGTCTTTCTTCATCAGAAAAAAGAATAGGACTGATCACATTAATCATGCACATGAGCCTTTTGTAAGTAGGCACTGTAAACATTTTTGCCAAATAAGAGATTAGTCTTTTATAATATATTCAGGAAATATGAGCCCCATAAAATTGGGGGCAGCCTCTCATATTACATGTGCCACAAACATAGATAAGGACAAGTCAGACTGAAAAAAAAGTTCTGTAATAAAGATTTCATAATTTGCTTCAAGGAATATGAGCTCCACATAGGCAGACATAGCCTCTCATATTACATGTAATACAAAACATGCTAATAATGTCTGGTGATAGCCTCATAAAAGCAAGAATTTTCAAAGATCAAAGTGTAAAGCACTCTACAAACCACCCTATTAGATGGGCCTAATGAAGCATAGGTAAATGTGTCTTCTTTAATATATTTCTGTGGAGGAAGCTCATGGTATGTTGGCATGTTTTGCTTATTAAAACTAAAACTAAAAACCTTTTAAATAAGAATGAATTTCAACAGGCTGTTGAGCTGGTAAACCCTTATGAGTCTTTCAGGGATATTCAGATAAGGGATTAACCTCTAAGCTTTGGGATTGGTTCCTTGTTTTTCCACCCCCCCCCCAGATTTTCCTCCAATCAGCTCACCTGGACCCTGCCACCATTGTCTGTAACTGCCTTTAAAGAACTGATCTATTTTATGTAATGTATTAGAACAAGAGCATTCATCCATCTACCTACTTAACTGAATAAATTACTTGAAACTTCAAAAAGGCATGTTTGTTCCTTTCACAGGGAGGGCATCAAACAGAGAGTATCCTAGATCTGCTATTTAATGTGATTTAATCTGCACTAATCCTTTGTGCTCTGTTTTTTACTAGGAAACTGGATATAAAGGCATGTGGACTGCACTGATAGATGGAGTCCCCTGACATGTTCATATTTCCTTTATTAATGTTAGTAACATATAGTACAAGTCCACTGCACAAGCACTAATGTTATCAGGACTGGTGCAGGCCAGTACATCATGATATGTTATTGTGCATCATTTTGCTGTGCCAATTTCACATTATTCATGTATTGTCATACCACTTTCTTCATTCTGATTTTGCAGCATGCTTTCTTGAACATATCCATTTGTACTTTTATATTTCCATTTTTCTATGGTATATCTTCTGCTCTACCTCAGACATCATCCTTATTTTCTCTTTCATTCCTCATTTCTCTGTATATGTATATATATATATATATATATATATATATATATACACACACACACACACACACACACACACACACACACACACACACACACACACATATACACACATACACACACACACACATGCACAGATATACATATCAATATATATTTCCATACATTACATCAACATTCTCAAGCAGTGCATACAAACTCATTATGACTTCCATGGTGCCCATGCACCTTAAGTGATTACTTCTGCTGTTTATGCTTAAATCTTTCCTCAACATGATCTAACACAATGTATCCATCGGGCTGTGAAGCAGCAGTGACAGAGAGCTGCTCATTTTGCACACTGACTTGGCCACATCCATATATGATTAGCACTGCAGCGCTGGCTTTGGCTGCAGTCATATTTGCAGCATTTATGACTCCTTAGGAATGTTTCTTGAACAAAATGCATTACAAGAAATATATAAAAGTCTAAAAACTCTCACACTAGTTGATTCCTAATAGCAAATCTGCATCAGAAATGAAATGATAGTTGCATCTTGAGACACCAGAAGTATTCTGACATGTGTTATGTAAGTTTATGTATAAGACAATATTTCAATGTTTTTACTATTGCATCCTTGTAGCTGTCCCATAACACAGACTATATTCAGTGGACAAAATTGTTATCACAATGTCTTATAAAAATTATGAAATAAAGTACTGTCTGGTATTTCCTAACTTTTTTTTTTAACTTCTACTCCATACAAAAGACTAATAATAGGCTTTTATGCCAAAAGATTTTGATTAGGATGGATGATGAATTTTGAAGTAATACTGACAAATTATTTTCCAAACCATACATCAAAAAAACTTTAACAATATTTCAATCTAGTCTAAAACAGAAGTTTTATTTTGAAGAAAACTATCTTTATGTTTTTAATGACTTCAAAGCACAATCATCATGTTTGTCTTATTTTGGATGTATACATTGATATATATATATATATATATATATATATATATATATATATATATATATATATATATATATATATCTTTTCACTGAAGCAAAACTATTTCAAAGTGTTGTATCTCACTATCATTACTTGATAAGCCCATAACACAAGAGGTAACCCTCAAACAGTTACATGTTTTATGATGGACATTATTATTTTGGGGCTTGTTTACAGAAGTATAGACATTTTGTTTGAATTAAAAAAAAGACTTGCAATTAGCACTCAATACCTTTTAGTCCATGACAACTATATGACAACCTTCAAAGGCAAAAACTATAAAACATCCAACCAAAGCATAGAGAAACTGGTTAAAAATGCTTTAATAGTATTCCAGTAAATAAAATATAAGCGCTTTCATCCTTCAAGGGCAACTATGCTCATATTCACATTGGTTCTCACATGGCATGATTAAGAGCAGATGCACATCTCCCTATTTTTATGATAATGATGGAGATGCACAAATATTGCTAACATTTATTGCCACTGGTCTGAGCATTTAGTTTAATAAGATCAGATGGGGATTTCTTACAGAAAATAAAACTTTTTAGGGATTAAAGGCAAAGCTATGAAATAGAGGTGGGGATAAAGTACATGTAGCATGGAAAACTTATTGAACAGTGATGATGTACTGATGGTGATAAATATTCAAGATACAGACTGTTTGAAACTATATATATATATATATATATATATATATATATATATATATATATATATATATATATATGGGTCCACTTCAAAATTTCAAAATACTGAAATCCCGAATTTCAGTATTTCGAAATTATATACCCGAATCACAAAATCACGAAAACACAGAAGCCCGAAATTCAAAATCCTGCTCAGAGATGTTGAATTTCGTGTGTCTGGTGGTGCAGTGTGTGAATGGAGGGGTGGAAGTTTATGTAAGTATGTATGTGTATGAGTGTTGGTTAGGGGCTTTAGTGTGTGCCAGTGTGTGTTGTGACTGTGATGTGTATGTGTGAGGGACTGTGAAATGTGTGGGTGTGAGTTTCCTTTGTGTGTCTGTGCAATCTCGTAGTTAGTATATTTAGGTAGGGGGGTGTGGGGGGCACATCCCCCCACATGGAGGGTGCAGGGGTGCTTGCCCCTTCTTATCTGTAGTGTAGGATTATCTGTTTGATTGTGGGGGGAAGTTGTGTGTATGTGTATATGTGTGCTGTATGTGTATTGAACGTTCAGGATTTTAAATTTCGCGGTTATGGGTTTTCCGGATTTAGTGTTTTCTGCTTTGTAAGTTCGAAATACTAAAATTCGGGATTTCAGTATTTCAGGATTACAAAGTGGATCCATATATATATCTATCTATATATATATATATATATATATATATATATATATATATATATATATATATATATTTTTTTTTTTTTTTTGCTTTTTCCTGTGGACACCATATAGAAAACAAAATATACATATTCACTTAAGGAAAGCAGAGAAACCATTGAGTGAAGTATATATGTAGATGATGTCTTCCACTAAGATAAACTTATGATCACCTTCTTTATCACAGGATACAGTGGTACTTTTACATTGCTAGCTTACCATAGAAAACAGTTGCAGTAGATTGATTTGAAGTCAGGAGAACAAACAGTTTATCTTCTTCTCATGCAATTTCTTGGGACTCTAATGGAGTCAGATTTGATAAATGATACCCCTGGGGATTAAGAAATAGTGCGTTCATGATTGAGGCCAAGGCTGTACTATTCACACTGTGTTTGCAGCAAGCCCTCATGAATATAATCTATCCATGCAGCTAGCCCATTATCCATGATAACCAGCGCATCACTGAAGAGGCAGTACAGACCTGTGGCCAGATTGTGTTACACTGCATTACAGACAGATTACAGTAAAAACAGCTTAGGTAAACACTAAATATACATGAGTACCTCTGGAGTCATTGCAAGTTTGCTCACAGAGACAAGAAAGCTATGTGGACAATATATTGATGTAACTTACTGCAATATATATATATATATATATATATATATATATATATATATATATATATATATATATATATATATATATATATATATATATATATATATACATAAACAGAGAAACATTCCATGAAAGGGAAAATGTCAAAGATGGCTAAGGATGGACTGCAGAGTTTTCACTATAGCAACATAAACCATGTAGATAGAGATAAGTGTGCAAAGGGAGAGCTGCCCACCAAAGCAAGACTGCAAAACACAGTAGACAAGGTGGTGTGATAATACATGAATGCAGAATAATGAAACTTTGACAGGCTAGATGGGAAAGCTGGTGATGAAGATGAACCCACCCATAGAACTCATCAAGGAAGGACCTTTTCACAGATTAGTTAATATGATGAATGGTTGTTGCTTCTTTGACAAAGTGTATATGTATACACTATATCCATGTTATAGAAGAAGATAAAAGCCACGACCATGATCCAGAGTTAATTTAACAATGTAGGTCCTGGGGCAACTGTCAAGGAATGTGGAAGCAATAGACTGACATTGTCTCACCCGATATATCTGAGGGCTAGAAACAGTCTGCTTTGCTTTTGTACTTAACCCTAAGAGCAGGCATAAAACATTGCCACAGTATAATGGATCATGCCATGATGATGTGCACAGTCCAACCAAGTAATGCGTGTGAACTGCATCGTTGTTTTGGCACATTCAAAGGTGCATGGGCATCACTTGGGCAGAATTGTATCACCTGCTCATATGGGACTGATGTCAGGACTGCAAAAGCAGGCCGTTCTTTTTATTTGCCCCTCATCCCTTTGGGATGTACCTTACTAAAACATATCAGGTAACTGGAAAGACACCAAATGGATTTATCTAAAGAAGATCGTGAGGTGAAAAGACTTACGCTAATAAGAGAGACTGGACTTTATCTCTAAATTCATTGTCATGAAGATTCCTTGGGGACCACAGACAATTGGCCAGCTTCCAATGCTTCAGGGCACCTTCCACACAACCAAACTGTCAAGCAGCTCAAGGTGAGATGACTAAAAGGCATGTTTAGATGAGAATCCACTCAGAGCCTTCCTGCCAGCAGAAAGAAGAAGGCTGAGCCCTGAAAGGACAAGGCTACGAATAACAAAAAAAAAAAAATGTCCACACCCTGACATAAAAAAAACACACCAAAAAAACAAGGGGGATGGAGGGAGGGAGTGGCTACTGCAGGAGTGATCACTGGAACATCAACTTGTAAGCTCAACTTACACGACTGTACTATGTTCTTCATATTGATCACTGCTGCAGTAGCCATAGTTATATGAATGGATTACCATGGCTAGCTATTTTGGAATGTGGAAGGCGAAGGGTCTAGGGTCCCCTGGAGAATGATTCTAGCAAAGCATGGTTTAGACCTAGAGAAGGAATCCAGTTTATAGTGCCTTGTAAAAGTATATACAAAGGACCAAGTAGCAGCTTCTTGAATACTTCTAGAATCCAAACCTTTCCAAATAAATAATAGATGTAGCCAAGGTCTTTGTAGAGTGGACCTTGACCTTGCCTGGAATAGGTTTGTCACAGTGATTATAACAAAAGTAATAACCTTAGACAACCAGTTAGAAATAATCTGTTTTGACACTGATTGTCCCTTTCTCTTACTTTAACAAGAAATTAACAATTGATCTGATGATCTGAAAGATGTAATTCTGTCAAGATAGTATCTGAATTTGATATCCGAGGTATGCAGTATCCTTTCTCCCTCACTTTTGTGTTCATGAAAGAAAATGGTGAGATCGATAGTTTGACTTAAATGAAACTTGGATACCACTTTAGGTGTAAAGGGAGGATTAGTTTTCAAATAAACACTGTCCTTGTGGAAAATGAGGCAGGGCTAACTCACCATAACAGCTTGCAACTCAGATGATCAGAGCAATAAAAAAACTGTTTTCCATGTCATGAACCTCAAGCCAGCCAGATTAGCTTGTTCAAATGAAGCAAGTGTTACTTTCTGTAATGCAAAATTAAGATCCCGATAAGGGGTCACTGGTTTACTTGGAAGGCTGCTTTGCAAAACCACTTTCAAGAGCATTTTGACATGTCACTGCCTTGAAAGATGGGGATCCATGGGTATATATGGTGAAATGCCTGATAAATGAACCTAGATAGAGGAATAAGAAAGATCATAGGATAATAGCTCACACAAATATTGTAAAACCAGACAACAATTACCCTTTAATGGGTACTGGTTATCTTGTTAGCAGCTACTTAAAGCCATTTCCATTTACTAATATATGGGTTTTCTAGTAGAAAGCTTTCTTGCCTTCATTATTACTTGCTATATGTCCTCAGAAAAGATAAGGAATAAAGACCCTATTATCCAGGCAGTCAAAAATGTAAAGTAGCATGGCATACTGAGTGACACCAGTCCTGACAACATCAGAGTTTGATCAGTGAACATGTTATATATTGTGAATGTCATTAAAAAGGAAAATATGAAACACTGAAGGAAGTTCACCTGCCAACCCAGTCCATTTGCATTACAGCTTCAGTTTTTTTTTAATAAAGTGAGCCACAGAAGCACTCAGTCTGAAGTTGCCATAAAGCATACATTTAATGGGAATATAATGCATTTGAAGACTGATAGCAAGAAAAGTGAGATAGTGCTCAAAGGAGGTGAGCCCACGTCTTTCCTGGTGGTACTTATTCTATCAGTGTCTTAGCAAGATGATCCATTGAAGCAGCCAGTCTAAAGGTGTCATAAAACACACATATCAGGGACATGCAACACATTCACAGACACAACCTTCATGGGAGTCCTCCACACATTGCATTGACACTGTACATATCTCTTCACAAGTACACTTCTATTGCCCAGTGTACTCACTTCACAAGTACACTGAACCACTGAAGTGGCTAGGCTAAAGGCATTAGCTTTATCTTACTTTGTAATTGCATAGTGCTGTGCAATAGTACTCAGATCAACTGCATGACCAAGGGTAATATCCATAGTACATGATACGTTCCGGACTTCATTTTTGCTTTAGAGCAATCTATGTCATTTTTTTCTCTTGGTTATACATAGGCATCAATATTTCTCTCTGAGATACATGATGCAATGTATGACTACAAAATGCTGATTTTATTTTATAAGCCCATTATGGGCACACATGTGGTGTGTGTTTATCTAATTGTTATCATATTTAAAGCTGGAAATGAGAGTATTTGACAGAGATGAAAAGTGGAAACAAGGACAGGGTAGAACACAGAGTGGGGAAATAAGGAATGGGCACAATGGAGGTGGGATATGAGCATATCTCTCATCTTCTTAGCTCAATAATCTTGAAGAAATCCAAAAGTAGTTATAAATATTTCTGGAGTTTTGTCCTCAAAAAGTGTCACAAAATTACATGTCACAACAGTAGGAGCTTATTTTATTTATTTATTTTTTAATTCTTTTGAGAGAAAGTAAAGTTGGAGAATGATGCCAGGGTAGTAAGAATTTGGTAAGATGGGAAGGTTAGACATTAGAGGAAGACAGGTATGATTAACAGGGTGTGGCATAATACAATTAGGAAGGAGGAACACAGTGGTGAAGGAGAAATTAAACAAACAGAGGAAAGACAATGGATGGCAAGGACAAAAAAGGGAAGTGGGAACTGGATTGGTGGATAGGAGTGGTTGTTCAAAGATGCAGTCTCATCCAGCTTAGAACCAGTGGAAGATTAATTATAACACCAGAACCCAGAACCATTTGGTCCTATCTCAGAAGGAGGAGTAGGCACTGGCCAGGGGTGCATCTCAATAAGTCACCAGAGCAAGGTCTTCATGAGGTTGATGTGACCATCCAACTTCCTGTCTGTTATCTGTTCTACAAGCTCTGCCAGTTCCTGAAGGGTGATAAAAGTGTTACTGGTACTAGTGGGCAACTTTATTTCACCCTCTAATACAGGACTATATGATGTAAGTGGTACAGGTCGGGGAGGCAGTTTGGAGGCAGCAATGCCAGGCTGGTCCCAGATATATTGGGTGCTTCTGGTGGTAGTGATGGTGGCACTACTTCTGCCTCCTGTGGGAGGGACACCTGGTCTTGTCAGTGGAATAGGTAAAGATTTCTATGCAGCTGCTGCTGTTGCATATAATAATAACAGAAATGGAGAGAAACAAAAAAATAAACCAAGTAAATCTATGAAAGAGATCTATAATGTATATGGCATTGGGTAGTAATCTGCACAATGTTTAACAGGTTTGCTTGTCTCAAAAATTGAGTGATTCATAAATACTAATAAGATGAGCCCTAATTAGCATAATCATTATGCCCAAGGCACAGTTATTGCACAATATGTGTCACAAAACGCCTTGTTCCTCATTCTGCTACAGAAGAAAATTTCACTAAAATGAGTTTGAATCCTCTGTCCTGCTAAAGATCAACCTTTTGTTTCTGAGGATGATATCCCCTTATACAAGGTAAGTGCTATTTTTACACATCCACTTATTTGTCTATGGATAGCTATTCATCACCATGAGGGGATGTTAGTTTGTTAGTGTTTATAAATGTATTGTGGAAAATTTCTCTTAAGGGGTATACTACAACTGTATCAAATGTAGTAGTCTGTAGGATTGTTAAATTAGGTGGGAGGTACATTGATGTGCAATATTATTATAGTGTTGTGTGCCTTGCACGTATTTGATTATACACAATCTTTATAATCCTACTATTGTAATAGTTATGTGTTACTGGAATAGTGAAGGCTGTGACAATGCTCTTGCAACACATAACTATTACAATAGTAGTGTTGCACATTTTGTAAAAGTAATATTGTAATGGTCATATCTTCTTGTTAAAATAACTTTTGTGCTTGTGTTGATGGGATATGTACTCACAGCACATTCAAACCTGATGTTTACTTAAAAATTGTTTGTGGATACAGATATATAACTCTTTGGCACAGCGAGGTGGTACTAGATGCCCTCCATCTCCATGGCAGATTGCTCTTTACAGTCCATTCCATTGACCAGGAATTTTGTGATCATGTCTGGTGTGAAACTGTCATCAGTGTTAATTATGTTGGTGGTCGGGATTGTAGCTACAACATGAGTCATAGCAGGATGACAGATATAATATGTGCTGCTACCCAGAGAGCAGAGTGTCTGACATGGGAACAGAGCTCAAGTGGTGGAACATCAACTAAACCACCTTTTACAGAGAGAGAGAGAGAGAGAGAGAGAGAGAAAGGAGTTCCAAAACTTGCTTAAAAGTGGTGCTACTGTCACAGAGTCCCACAGTGTTATGCCGGATATTGAGGCAGAACCTTACAAGCCCCAGAGAGCTTCAACTGCAGATGCCAAAGGTATGTCATATATCAGAGTATCAGTAGCTGTTACCAATCCTTATCTCTTAGTCACAATAAAGTTTATAATATCTACTTGACATACAGCATGGGGGTATATTGAAAAGCCAAGTTCCACATACATCTACACAAGGTATGACCAGTGATATTAATTTCTATCATCATATTTTTAGAGTTGCAAAGATGTCAGTTGCATGTGTAGTTATGGTGCTGTATCCCACTTAAATTATATATTTTTGTTTTCACATATTCACATGTGATTTATTATGCAGCACCATAGCAATGGAGCTGCTCCTGTCTGATAATGGAGGATCTGTAGCCAAGGGTGCCCGCAGGCAGGTGCAAGGGGGTGCACTTGCACCCCCCTGGATTTTCTTACTTTATCTGTGATGATTTGTTGAAATCGAAAAATGTACTGGCAGACTTGTACATTTTTTGACTTCAACTTACTCTTTTTTTTGTGTGTGTGTGTAAGCTGCATCATTCGTTGGTTTGGAGCCTGGAGATGCTATTGGAGGTTGCAATCACATGATGAGCCTCAGCTCTCAGTTCCCGTTTCCGATCGTTGACAGTTGAGGAGTTATCCAGATTAACAGTGGTAGTATGGAGATTGAAGAAAAGATTTTTGTGACCAGAAAGACGTCTTTTAGCTCACATTATTGGATTCATGTGGTGGTGTTTACAGCATTTAAGGTACATTAACTTGATCACAGTCACACAAGAAAGAAGCTCCTGGTATTTTTTTTTTTGAATCAATATCAGCTTTAAGCTTGGCGCCAAACATGAAAGGAGCGCACTTGAGACAAGTGTCAGTAGCTTCCCACCTTGGCCCTAGTGTCTTGTAGTATGTAGCTGTGTCAGTGTCAGACCAAGTCACTGTCAGATTTCTGCCATCTCTTTCTCCTTAAGCAAGGAAGGGTGGGCACTGTTCACGTTTATTTGGTTGAACTTGTCAGGGTAATCAAGCGAGCTATCATGAAGTTGGGATCAGGCAACAATAAATGTTTTACAGTTGCATTTAAAAAATGGTGAACGATTGAAGCAGTATTTTTATTTTTTATTTTTCATATTTACATTTGAAATGTTGAAAGGTATTTTTCTGTGTTTTTGGTGGTGGGGAATGTATGCACGGATCGCTGTTAGAGATCCACACTGGTTTTTCAGATCGTACGAGGATGTTTCCGGTTTAATTCTTCTTTTCTTCTGCTTGGCCCACGAACAGTTTCTTTTTTTTCTTCAGGTAAGCTGTTGGATGCCATTTCAGCCGTAGGCACTGTTTTAACACTTTTCTGTTTCCTGACATATGTATTTTCTTGAAGGAGTTTGCAGGCATTCTGCCTATTGACAAGCATCTTCTTAGATTGTGGCTTCAGGTGCACGTTAAGTCCTTCATCTTACTTCAAGTAATGCTTTTGCTTTGGGTATCATTGTAGTAGTGCTCTCAGTGATCAGATTGTTTTTCTGTAAATTGGGGGAGTTCAGCCAGCAAAGAAAAGAACACTGCCATTTTCAGTTTCCAAAGTAAATAGCAATGGAATGGGGTGTGCTGCAATAGTTGGACATTAGTTTTTTGCATCTGTTTTAATTAGTTGGTTCTTGGAATAAGTTGCAAATGCATTGCTGCCCCCTTCATTGTTTGAACTTCTGTTGATTGCCTTAGGCTACCAAACTGTACCATTTTTCTGGTCAGAGTTGTTTTTACAGTCCTTGCTATATTTTATTTGTTTTAGCTAACCATTTAGTCTTCTGCTTAAAGGACCCTAAGATTATTTATTCTGCTGTAAATTGTTGCTGGATTATTTTAGTGTTGTGAGTGCTTGTAACTTTTTGTTTGTGAGTAAATGAATGGGAGAAGGAGAGAGAGAAAGAGGGCGAAAATGAAAGAGAGAGGGAGAAAAAGGATACATGAATGAATGAGGGAAGGAGAGGGTACAGGAGAGATAAAGGATGATTTAGAGAGAGTGGATACCAGAGATAAAGTGAGAATGAATGAGAGAGGGAGGGAGAGGGAGAAAATGAATGAGAGAGAGAGGATGGATGAGAGAGAAGATATGAGAGACAGACAGGAAGACAATGAATGAGAGAAGAAGAGAGAATGAATAAGAGAGGGAGAGAGAGAGAGGATAAAAGGAACAGAGGGTGCAAGAATGAATGAGAGAGGGACAACATACAAGAGAGAGAATGAATGACAAGGGTAGACAGAGAGGATTCGAGAGAGGGGAGAATAAGGAGGAGAGAGCGGATATGAAAGAGAGAATAAGAGAATAAATGAAAGAGAATGCTATGATTATGATATGCTGCTGGATAATCATCTTATTTCTAGATTTTTCTTTGTGTGTGTTTTTTTGGGTGGTTGTTGATGCTATTACAGAAAAAGTTAAAACTTTTATCTTTTGGAATCACAGTCCAAAATTATATCTGAAGGAGTTGACAAGTAATGTACATATATCCTAACAGTTGTATTAAAATTATTGTTTTTTTTTTAAAAACTCAATATTATATCTGTCTCTGTCTTGCAGATTATATTAATTTACTGATTTTCACCAGTGAGTGCTATGGTAAATTTAATTATATACGTATGTCTCACTGGTATGCATGTTTATTTCAAAGTCCCTACATCTACATGATGTACTGTACATATCCTCTGCATTGCATTACTTTATAGCAACTGAGAGGTGAAGAAGAAAACACTAACCCTTGTCTATAAAAAAAACAAGTGTCATCTGTTGGATTCTTCCTACTATCAGACGATTGCACAGAATTCAGGTGAGCCAAGTTTCAATTCCCAAATGAGGGTCAGTGTTTTCCCATCTTGTTTCACTTGCTAAAAAAACAATGCCACACAGAGGCTTTGCACTGCTTTGAGGTGTGTGAGTGTGTGTGTGTGTGTGTGTGTGTGTGTGTGTGTGTGTGTGTGTGTGTGTGTGTGTGTGTGTGTGTGTGTGCTCGCGCATGTGTGTGTGTGTGTGTGTGTGTGTGTGTGTGTGTGTGTGTGTGTGTGTGTGTGTGTGTGTGTGTGTGTGTGTGTGTCAGCGAGAGTGAAATGACCTAGAGTTAGCTGGTAGAATTTTTTTTCAAGTGCATTTTCAATGAATTGTGAGCTTCAAGGGAAGAGAAGTTTACTGCTGCTCATGCAAAGTCTGTTTAAAATGTGCAACTGTTTTGTTTAGCAAATGTTATCACTATTGTGGTATAGAATTTTAAAGCATTATTAGTAGCACAGCAGGTTGCATACTTGTGTCTTGATACAGAGGGCTTTAGCTTCTACTCCCACAGCATGTAAATTTTATTTTAAAGGGGTAGGGTACTGCAGTCCTTAGTATCCCCTCCATTGGATGAGACCCCTAGTAACTTTGAACTTATTTTTCAGATTATCACCCATTCCCTATTGTAATACACCAGGTTACCATTTCTTTTAATGTAACAGGCAATTTATTCTTCAAGGGCAACAGGCACTGAATTTGTAGATGAAACACTGAAATATAAGTTGTTTTATAGCAACAATGTCTTCATTAGTTTGAGATCTTTTTAATGTTGAATTATTTAGATGACTTACTTCTGAAGAGATTATGCATACTGACCAATATTGGTGGATTGTAATGACAGAAGTTTGTGTGGCCTTTTATGGTTGAGATGTTCTGAACTGGGCAATTTGTCATTACTGGTTCATATGTTTTGTTTCACTGCTTACTGGAAAAATGTTCAAAAATATAAATTTTAAAACACACTCTAACAAGTGCAGTCCTAAGTATGTTCTCCTTTGGATGAGACCCCTAATAACTATGAACCTGTTTTTCAGCTTGCCACCCATTCTCTATTGCAATATACCAGCTTACCATTTATTTTAATGTAACATAGGCAATTTATTCTTCAAGGGCAACAGGCACTGAATTTGTAAATGAAACACTGAAATATAAAGTTGTTTTCTAGCAACAACCTCTTCATTGGTTTCCAATCTCTTTAATGTGGAATTATTCAGATGAGTTTTACTTCTGCACTGATTTTGAGTATTGATTGATATTGTTGGATTGTATGACAGAAGTTTGAGTGGCCCTTTCTGGTTGAAATGTTCCGAATTGGACAGGTTGTCATTATTGGTTCATATGATTTGTTTCATTGCTTAAAGAAAAATGTTCAGAACTGTACATTTAAAACACACTGTAACAAGTGGTGCTCTATTATACAAGGGATATAATTCAATTATTATATAGTATAATTAATACAGTCAGGAAGGTGAATCAAAGAACTTTTGCATGGTTCTAAAAATGTGTGCAAGGAGCCTATGATTTGAAAACAGCCCAAAGGTAAACTTACCCCGCCACTGGCCAGATGCATTTTCTTTGAATGTGGGTTTCAATGCTGTTTCAGTGAATGTGGGTTTCAAAGGTAGAGATGTTTTAATGCTAAGTCTGTTTTCACTGTAAGACTATTGCTTTGTTTAGGTTTAGTAAATGTCTATCAGTGTTTGTGCTATAAAATTTGAAATAAAAGTTGTAAATGAAATCCAAATATCTGTAATCATTGTAGAAGTAAAACATAAAACAGTATGCACACTGAGAGATTTGAACAGTGTCTATGGCAAATGGGGAGAAATAGCCAAGTAATGGGACACTGGAATGGCTGAATGGGCGGGGCTGTGTGGGCAGGGGGAACTGTGTGGGCGGGGCTCTGGGTTTGCACCCCCCCTGCAAAAATCCTGTGGGCTCCCTTGTCTGTAGCCTTTGTTAGTGATGGCAGGAATGAGCTGGCATAGTCAGGGTTGCAGAGTGTGTGTCTGACAAAGGGAGTATGACCACAAAAATACATTACTCAGAGTATTGAAACAGTCTTTATGACTGGAAATACCCAGGAAGAATAATCATCTGAGGGGGACAGCTTGATGATCAGGGAAGTATGGTGGCTATCAGGTAAGATATGTCTGTACTGTTCCTTAGCACTTGTGGGTAGGGAGTCCACACAAGGGAGTTGGTAATGGTGCTTACCAGCAATATGGTTACATCCTTCACATTGAGATTGGTGTGTGAGTACCTGCCACCCAACCTATATGCAGGCCAGTCATGGAGCCAGAGGCTATTTCTGCCACAGCCATGGCAGAGATAGTTAGGGTGGTCAAGGCATGCTAACCTATGCCTGTATGTCTGATTCATTGAATATACTGAATCACACATTAGACTGTGCAGTGTCTTCTCTGAGTCACCTGTTAGGATGAAGGAACCTTCTCATGGCTGGCTATCTGCTACATCCAAGGATGTTATTCAACACGGCTCTGGATGAGTAAGATCTTGTTTCCATTGCATTAACACTTCACTTGTGTAGTTGTTGATGCCCAGGGGAGATGTCTCCATGGTCATGGCTATTACCATGCTGGCACATTTAGGGAACATTACTCTAGGTCATGCAGCACACCAGCATCCAGCAAAGGTTGTGCTACAGCCAGTGCAACTCCTGGCAAAGCCAGATCTTGTAGACAAGACATGCATGGGAGGCTGAATTCTCTTGGCCCTGACCTGTCCAGTAGCCTAAGATGAAGTGCTGCATCAACTGCTGAGGCTATGTCCCAGAAGATCCATGCATATGCACACCACCACCACAGCCTCTAGCATGTCACATACATCCACTGACCCTGACCCTCCTGATCATTAAAACCAAATCCAGTTCTCACACTGCCCATACAAGCACTTTTCCTTTTGCTACATATTAACACACTTCCCTGTGAAAGACATACACTCCTGTACTCTGTTGTCCACCTGTGCAAATGATGCTAACTGTGCCCTGCCTTTGTACATTGTTACTTTGGTCATCTATGACCTATGCACAACGTGGAAAGTCTATGCATGGGTAACAATAGTGCAGGATTTTTGCATGCATCATTTTCACTGTAGTGAACCTACTTAAGTTGTGCATAATTATGCTGTAAAGCTCTGTGCAATTCATTGTCTCTTTGCTACTGGTATGACATCCTTTGCCCACTTCCATCTGACATGGTCATCTGCTCCCGTTGCTGGCTCCTACTCTGACTCCTTGTCTGTCTCAGTTGGCATTGCCTGTGGTGCAGAGAACTGCTGGCCCTACAAAAAGACACCCTGCTGTCATAATTAACTGTCATCCTATGTAACAGTAACATAGTGCACACGGTCAGTTTTTTGACATATGTGCCAGGGTCATACTGCAGGTCATCACCAGATGTATCCAGACAGTGAAACCATAACTTTGGCAGCCCAAAACATGTTCTATAATGTTTCCTGTTTGTGATATTTCCTGGTCGTTTTGGTTGTATGGATTTCTGTAGGTGTCATGAGCCAGGTTTCTAAGGTGTATCCATCATCAGCCATAAGATGCCCATGTGGAAAGTCACCACTCACAAACTATTGGTAGAGTTCACATGTGTGCCATATGTATCAGCCACAAAAACTGCCTGGCTGCCCTACTCACACTGTAGATGATACACTGTGCCATATAACCAATTGGCAGTTGATGGAGAGATACCCTTCGCAGTTCATGTACCTCCATCCCATTTCACCACTTTGGCCTTTATTGTAAAATATGGGTAAGGTCTTTGGCCCCAAGAACCTCAGGGGAATGGGCTATAGCATAGGATCCTAGAAGATTACTAGGCTTTCAACTCAGAGGCCATTTTAAGCCTAGCCATTTCAATCAAATGCAATACTGTAGAAGTATTAGTCAATACCCAAGATCACATTTAGCAATGACTGCTCATGTCCAAGAGGATTGTGGTTGCTCTCCCTGGTAAGAATTTACAGTGTCCCATCGACTTATCCAGGTTCCTCTTGAAACATGTCATAGAGTTGCTCTGTTTCACATGAATTGGTAGCCTGTTCCAAAGGCATGGAAGTCACTAGGAGATAAATCTGTCCCTCCAGCATGTCCTATTGAATTCGCAGGCCATATTTAAGTCCCTGGAACAGGTTGCCCTAGACCCATTTGATTTATGAATATGCAGGAAGTTCATTAGGTTTGGGTCTTGGGTTGCTCTGTAAGCCAAGCGTACAACCCCCCCCAAGAAGTCTATACAATACAGAGTATAGTGACATGAATTGTATTCAGTCCATGTAAAGTACAGGCTGGTGGCCCTTTTTCTTCTTTATTAGAAACCTCTGAGGCCTCTCTAATTGCTTTAGATGCTTAGTATGGTACATACCAAATGGGGCATTAGAACTCCCCATGGTGTTGGCTATATCCTCTGGAGTATGTGGGAACCACATATGCTCCCTCACATGTTGAAGCATGACATCTGACAGCTGATGGAGTATTCTTGAGGGAAAGGGATCAGATATCCCCATCTTGTCTCCAGTAGTTCACTAAACGGTCCTATAGCTAATATGCATAAAACCAGGGAGAGTTTTCTATCCACTGGGTTTGGTATTCCACAAGTCCCATGAGGATGCAGATGAGGCCGACACATGTCCACAATTTCCTGCAGGGTGCCCCTGTCTCCAAGTTACTGGTCCTCTACATCAGTGTTGTGAAGGGCATGAAATGTTAATCATAGCTGGATGACCCTGTGCCTCTGGGGGTGACATTGTGCACTACTGGGCAAAACAGCTGCAATTAGATCCTCCTACAGATACACATTTGCAATGGTTGTGGCAACTCCTAGAATATATCAGTCATGAATCTAGCTTGGGTATGCTTTTTCAACTATAAAGCTCAATTTCTTTGTGCATAACACTTATTGAGCTGTATCAAATCATCATTTGTAGTGTCAGCTTATCAGTTACCATCAATAGTGGTGTTCTTAAAAAAGTCTATTACCATGGCTGAAGGATTTTGATGTCACTTCTAGTGTCCATGAGTCAGGGTATATGGTTGATAGGAATATTCTACAAGCATTTGCTGTTGATATTATTGTCCATATTTTGGTGCAAGGCATTGACTCTAAGGGCATATTCCACTTAGCTGGAGGCATACAGTATGGGTGCATGTTCCACATGAGGGGTGACAGTAATGCTATGATATATTTTCTGAAGATATAGATGGCTAGGGACCAAGATTCCTCTTAGAAGGACACAACTATTGCATCTGAATCCTGACACTATGGTTCTCCACCACTGAAATATACAGAAACATTTAGTCTTACTGCTATAGGCATGGGAACACATCCCATCCAACTGTAATCTTATGTTACTTCCATGGTTTAACTCCACAAATACCCTGTGGAGCATGGAGATCCATAGAGGTAAATGAGAAGATGATGAGGAGCGTCATCCAAGCCCAGAGTGCTATCTGTGCATCACCTGTCATGATACTCATCATGTAAGAAGCAACAAAGCGGTACCATCATGAATTTAGCACTACTTGATGACTCTCATGGCACACCCAGTTTCTTTTAGCTGTACCCTCAAAATCTCATGTGATATCAGAGCTATTAAAATGGCACAAGCACATGTGGATGACTGATATTATGAAAAGATGTGTTAGATGGTTCTGTAGATGCAAAGGCCTATTATATGTAACTGGAGGCCATGAATTATATCACACCAAAATGTTGATGACTCTATTGTACTTTAGTCACACCTATCACAGCCACATTCTGACTTAATATGTGATTCAGTCAGTTTGAAGTGTCATCATTTGTCACCTCTATGGTCAACCTGGAAATTTTCGATTTAGATGACTTTAATTATTGAGGTGATTTTTTTAGTGCAATTACTCACAGTGTCACGTGAGTGAACACAACATAGAAAATATTGTGGCAGACCCCATAACTAACCACAAGAAATACTCCATACAATATTTTAAGATCAGCCAAAGGAACATGATAAAGGTACCTCATGTAATACCACATGGGATACCATATGACATGCCACATGGATCACTCCTTGGAGACCCCAATCAATGATAAGGTGTGCCATCCCTATTATCTGCATGTGTTTCGTGTCCTTCAGTATGCATATCTTCCCTGCAATTGCATGGTACATGCCCTGTCACCTAATATAAATTATGACTGTGAACCCTTGCAACATTTTCTGTCTGATGTACATTGTGTGCAAACACTGTAGTGCAATGCATAGTATGGAAGAATGTCAGCATAGCATCTACTGTGAGTAGAATTTTATGCTTTTTTCCATTAAAAACAGCTAACACTATATTAATTTGTTATAGTTCACAGATTGTCTGGAGTAAGTCAGTGTTTGCTTCATTATACTACATTAACTACTGGTCAGTAAATCGATATTAGTCAGATCTGCAAACATTTCTGTACAGCATAACTTGCTGGCATAAGTCACTGTACTGCACGGATTATAACATACTGATTATTGTTAGCCGGTTTTGATACACTTCTTCATATATCTGTTGTCCACACTATTTTCCTATGTATGGAACTAACTTATACATGCTTATTTCTCTTGAATAAGTTGCAATAATGATATTTTTCTGGATCATCAATATTTTAGTCACTCACTTATGCATATGATTTTTTTTCCAATTAGCCTACGACATCAATCACAAAATGGTTATCTGAAGAAGCCATACTTTGCATAACCAGCATCTTATTTTTCATCAACAGTGCAAATATTCACCATGTTCTATGCAAACTACTTCTGAGTTATACCCTCACACTCTATTTTTCAGGCAAAAGAATTCTGAACATTTTTAATATTGATTTTTTCCCTTTTTCTACCATTAATTAATTTATTAATATTCATTCAAGATATAAAATGTTATAATGGATTCACTTTATATCCTCAAAATACTGAAATATCGAAATCCAGTACTTCAAAGCTATAAAGTTAAAATTTTAAAACCACGAAAACTCAGAATCGCCAAATTCAAAATATCACACACAGGAGAGCTTGAATTTCGTGCTTCTACCACACACACACACACACACACACACACACACACACACACACACACACACACACACACACACACACATGCACACACACGCACACACACACACACACACACACACACACACACACACACACACACACACACACACACACACACACCATCCTTCCCTCACATAAACATAAGCTCTATACTACATAAAAATTGTGGGGCAAGTCCCTCTGCACCCCCCCATGTAGGGGGCTGCGCCCGCCACGCCCCACTTAAATATTCTCACTCCGAGGTCGCACTACATACAAACACACACAAAACGCCACCTCACAAGCTACATTCACCTCGCACACACACATCACAGCAACAAAACACACTGATACACACCATAGCCCCTACCCAAAGCCCTTAACACACACACACACACACACACACACACACACACACACACAATTACCTGAATCCATAACCACAGTGAAAGCTCAGACGTATGAAATTCAAAACCTCCGGTATTCGAGGTTTTGAATTTCGCACTTCTGAGCTTTCGCTCTTCTAAGGATTCCACTTTATAGGCTCGAAATACTGAATTTCGAAATTTCAGTATTTCCAGCTTCTAAAGCGAATCCGTTATAATACATAATGTATTTGTCAAATGAAGCTGATTTTTTTTTAATATTTTACACACTTACACATACCCATGAAGAAATCATTACTAATTATATACTTTCCAGTAATATTGACTTGCTGTAAATAACAGCACCAAAAATCTATATTTCACAGATATAGACTCAGGAAGCTGTATGTTTATAATGAGATTTATTTTACTTTTAGCAGTGAAGAAAGCATTTAAAGTAATAGAGTCATTATTTATAAACCAGGACAATGTCTCTGATCATTAGAGAGGTCCCTGCAGTCCTTTCTAGCACCACTTCATTGCATAAAGAAGAAACTGTGGACCTTTAATGCCATCGAGCTATTCTTTTGACTGTTGATATCAATGTACTTCAAGCCTCCGTCCATTTACATATACATGCAAATTTAAATTAACACGTATCAATATATTACATAAATATATTAGCAAATGAAACAGAGCAGTCATTCAGATTATGTCTTCATGCAATGCACACAGTAATTTTGGTCTTGTGTATAGGGCAGTCCATGGAGCAGAACGTGCATTCTCTTAGAAACAAAACATTCTTTTTGATTAATGCTGCCATGTATGGAGCCTAGTTTTGTTTTCATGAGTTATAGACTCTGGCACGTGATAAAGTTTAAACTACCTACTGAAAATAAATGATGACAGCTAGTAGATCTTACACATCATAAATGCTATCCTTAGGCAAAATATCATAAGCAATAAAAGAGGAACTGAAAGACAAGCGCAGGTCAATAAAGGATTATATAAATCAGTTTCATTCTTTTACTTTTAAATAAAAACAAATTATGTCTGAAAATAAACAACTTCTGGAAAAATCTGTAGAAACACAGCTGTCTAATCTTCTCTAGAAAGAATTAACATAAAAGATTGAAAAAAATGTTTGGTGCAGGTGTCAAAGTATCCGTACTTTATACTTAAAGTGGATTAAGTCACACAGTGGCATATTCTTAGGGGACATAGTTCAGCACTGATTTTCAGAATTGAATTGCCTGTCTGTGTCCAGGTAAAATGTATATTTCTTTGGCCTGTGGTACAAGTAATATAAATCATGACACTATTTTGTGTTTAGCTGTTGACTTTAATAGATTATGTTTTATCTACTTCAAGGGTAAATTAAGCAATCACAGATGTTACTTTCCGTTTTATGACTGTGTTTTAGGAGCAATTACAGCAGCTTTCAGCCTTCATCATAGAAACTTCTAAAACAAATGGGATGTCAAACTGATACAAGGTTGAAGGGAATAAGATGCAAAAAATGTCTACTTTTGACAAGCTGGTACATCTGCATATGTTGTGCACGGCTGCTCAGCTTATGTTACTATACCGTAACAAGACAGATAGAACAAAATTAAGAACTGCCTATCTTGTGACTGAAAAGATTTGATGTACCTTATAATATCAAATGAGTAGACAAATAATGTCAGGAAGGTAAAATTCACTAAGCATACTTCAAAATAACATCTGCATTATTTAGCGACTAGCAAATAAACAGATATGTAATGCTATAGAATAATGCAAATGGATAACTTTTCACACTTAGCTCTGATTTTCAGCCATGATGAAGATGTTACCTTAAAACTCTTCCTTTATACACTAGATCATTTTAAATGTGATTTACTTTTTATTTCTGAATATGCATTAATAGAAGTAAACTATATCTCTGATGGACATTCTGAAATGTGCAGAAAAGTAACAAAAGAGAACAAATTCTAAATCTGTGCTATATTATAGCAGTAACCAATGGCTGGGTGTGAGTAAATCCAGCATTACCCACACCCAGCCATGAGTTATTGCTATTACACATTGACATTATTTAAGAAAAACGTTACTTATTTTTCTTAAATGATGTCTTTGAAGAATGGTGCCATGGAGCCGTTCCCCATTTCCTGCAGTATCATGGGGTTTTCCTGATGTACTGCACATGATTATTGGACTTAGGTTCCCACGCTTATGCAGTACATCACTGTTGTGTAAAGGAAGCAACAGAGATAGGAAGTTCTCTTTTGTTTTTTTTTTTTTTTTAATTAAAGAAATAAAATTTGGAGATTTCAAATGAATGGGAAAGACACAAGAGAGAGAAAATATAAGGATAATCAGGTATAGTTGTCTAGTTTTACATAACATACCCGATTATCCTTGTATTTGTCTTCTTCCATCTCTTCCATTCATTTAAAGTCTCCAATTTTTGTATTTTTTTTTCTTTTTTTTTAAATGAAAGAAAAGTAAAATTTTCATTGCATATATTAATGAAAGAAAGTCCGGCGACTGGACTTTCTTCCATTGGTATATGCTCGATTTACAATGAGCACGCTGGTCAGGTTGACCAATGAGTGTGCTCATTTTCAAATGTTAATGGGCAGTCATTGTATAATCTGTGTTTGTCTCATGTCTCCTGAGTAAAAATTGTCCAGCCTTAAAGAAAGGTCTAACCAGGAAATTCCTTTCTGAAAATATTCAATAACTGCAGTGTAGTCGATAAACCAGCTTGAATTTGGGTTCAATATACCAGGATGAATTCAGGTTCAAGAACCAACCATAATTATGTGTATTCCTCAAATATACTAGATTGTTCAACTAAGACAAACAGCACCTTTCACAAGAGGCCATAGGATGAAGTCTTTAAATATACATTGCAGCAAAGAATAACATCAGCATGGACATCCAAAATATTTGCAGATGTTATCATGTCAGAAAATAGAACTGCAAACATGTATTCAGTATGCATTGATCTATATTACAATTATAGACCCTCTAAATATGAAAACTAAACAGAATGTCCACCAATTGACATCAAACAAATGAATTATTCACCAGAAAGTCCACGAACTGACATCAAACAGATGAATTTTTCACAAGTGAAATACAGTGGTAATGTCATATATTAACAGTTGCAGCAGTTGTGGACTATACTGGTAGCTGTTGAATGTCTCAAGTTTCCATTGCAAGTCACTGGTGGAAACAATGCTTGTCATGCAGATTTTCTATAGGATATATATATATATATATATATATATATATATATATACATATATATAGAGAGAGAGACAAAGACTGGAATGCTTATGACACTGAGTATATGGGAAATGGATCTAGGGAGTTTTGTTGAAATCATATGCTGTGTGCAACTAAGGGGGCATTTTGCTTGTTTTGGATGGAATTATTCAAAGCTCAATACATTTGGTTTTCTGGAGCTGAAATAGAAAAAGAGGTTCACCTATACTGAGAATGTGCTGCGACTGTAATATGTGTGGTCATTTAAAATATATTGAACCAAGACTGTGAATATATCTGCGAGTACCAGCTATGCCTCTCAATATCTTTCCTCTATAGTTCTATACAAATCCAAAAAGAATGGGGGTTAAAAGCCAAAAAAAAAAAAGGGACAGTTTGTAAATATTGCATTAACTCGCTTAGATAGTTAAAAGGACAACAGATTTTGCATTGACATGCATTTTCTAAACAAATGCTGTAGCAAACTCAAATATCTGGCATTACTAACTGACCAGCTGTAACCCTTAATAATTTCAAACATTTTATGAGGGACAGGACAAACACCCACTTACATGATTTGAATATTCCTTTTTAAAGGGCTATTTCCTACTCATTAGATCAGGCACGGCTTGCTAGCTAGGTTCAACAGACTGAGCCCTGATGGGTAATTCACAATATACTTAAATCCTTTTTTCTCTCTGTTTAAATATAACTACTTCTTACAGTATTTCAACATTCTCTTGCTTTGATTTCTTATCAACATTTAAATACTGATGATATGGCATTGGTGATTGTATAGATATAGGTGCCAAACAGCAAATCATCTCATGATTAACTTGTTATGATAAATAGTTATACAGGGACATCAGATGTGCTTCATTCTGTAACTTTTGAGGGAGGTGGCAGTGCTAATAATTGGCAGCTGAGTGGTAGCAAACTAGAGACAAACTTTGTCTTATGCGGTGTTGATGCTTCTGAACAGGCAAATGAAAGTGCTTAAGTGAGACTTTTTCATGGGCTTGATGCATAAGGATTCACTTGGAACACACTCATGGTCCATACCACAAACCTGGGAAGGTTAACACTGATTGCGTTTTCTGTTTTCTTTTTACCCTTTATGATAGGGAGAGGAGAATACATCACCCAGTAAGGTATAATTAGCATATATAAAGTCCTTTCAAATGTTATTCTTAAATGAAGGGCTTACAGTCAATTGTTCTTTTCTATTCTATTCTATTTGATTTGATTCTTAATTATTATACATTGATCTCCAGGCTTGCTACAACTGGACATTGATCATTTGCAGAAGGAATCCATGGATAAAGGTATCATAACAATAAACAAATATTCATTCATTTAATAAGTTCAACAGAGATTAAACAAAGACAAAGACAATATGGCTGCTTAAAATCCTAATATATAGAGAATAGTTGAAAAATAAGACATTTAAATATACTCAGTAACATTTTGTACTGCTCTTCTTCTATAATTTTAGGAAGTGTCTGATATTAGGAGTAAGGAAGTTGATATATTGTGGTACATTTTGGGATATTGCTCATGTAACATTTTCACTGCTGCATGATATAATAATTAATTACATCTGAACTATTAATTCCATGTAAAATATTAGTGTGGCAACTGATTGTAGACATAAACAAATTATTAATTATTCTTATCTTGAGAGACAGATCAAGATACAAAAGAAAACAGACATGCAAAGAGCAATAGAGCATCATGACACTTTGCATCAGTTCTTATTCTAGTTCAACAATTCTTAAATCTAGTTCTCCATTTTAAGAAAACAAAAAAAATGAAACAATAAAAAAGAGTTCAGGAAGAGAAAGAAGAATTGTCACAGAAAACTGGTAAGAAACTATCATTATCATACGATGAGTACAGTCTATGGATCCCAGATTCTTAAAGATCACTATATTGCAGCCAATGACTCCAAACTGGCCCCAACAAACTAAAGTAATAGGGTTACTTTATATGTATATATGTGAAACAGACTCTTTCTCAGCAAGATAAACAGTAACCCATCACTCAGCTACTGACAAAGAATCCTCACAGAACAAACTACAACCATGGTGAAAGGTTATTTAGGAGAGAGAAACTTTCAAACACAGTAAAAATAAACTTTAGATGAAAGTGATGACATAAATCCACAAACAGGAAACGAAACAATGTTGGAAAAGACAGAGAATGAATAAAACATGATGGAAAAGAGACAACAATTTCCCATAATAAAAATAAATAAATAAATAAAGTCACATTAGCCTAAGAGGTAAATGCAAAGGTACAGTACACAAGTGTAGAACACTTATTGAGTAGAAGCACATATTAAAATAATGAAACAAGTTTATCATTTAGCCACATAACACAAGCACTCAGGTCACTCCAAGGCAAGTACAAATATGACTCAGTCATTGTGGTGCGAATGACATGAGATGTACCTCCCTGGACTACATGAAAAGAGACATAGAGGAGCTCTCTGAGCATGTAGCCCAGGCCAGTATGACCCTGACCTTGAGTAGCATCTTACCCTCACCAAGAATGATGCCACAATATGAAGACAAGATGATCAATTTCAACAATTGGCTTAAGTATTGGTGTTATTCAAAGAGGATCCAATTCCTGTCTGCCTGGGATGACATGCTCGACAAGCCACGATACTTCGCTAGGGACGGCTTGCACCTGTCACCCCTGGGCTTTCGGATATTAGCAAAGGCTCTTGCCACCCCCATAGTGCCTTTTTTAGGCAAGGCTCAAAAGACAAACCCACCTCCATAGGTATCACAAGAGATAAGAAACTAAGAGTAATGCTACTCAACGCCAGAAGTCTAAACCTCAAGATGCATGCACTCGAAACTTTCCTTAGCATGGAGAAAATCGATATCTGTGCAGTAACAGAAACCTGGTTCAAGGCTCCTGAGAGCACCCCAGCACTACCAGGTTATACCTCATACCATGTTTTTCGGCCCCAAAACCTGGACTGAACTACAAAAGGAGTGGGGAGTATCAATATTCATCAAAGATACCCACACCTCCAGGTTGGTGGCACAGCACGAAGCATCAGAGACTATCCATGTGCAACTAACAGTGGGTAAAACTGCCTTCCAGTTTATAACCTGCTACAGACCACCCTCCCAAGCCCAGGAACCCCACTCGGCCTTCCTGAGAACACTGGAAAATATGAAGGTCTCTCCAAACACCATTATATTGGGAGACTTCAACTACCCTAACATAGACTGGGAGCATTACTCTAGCTCCAACACCCTAGCCCAAATGTTCCTAGAATTTATAAACTCAAATGCTATGGATCAACTTGTTGCTATTCCCACAAGAGGGGAAAACATACTGGACCTGATCATCACCAACATGGGGACTCTATGCTCCAGACCAGAAGTGTATCCCTCACTGGTAAGATCAGACCATAAACTAATCTCACTATATATTCACATCCCGACCCCAGCCCCTGCCCAGAAAACCACAGTGAAAAACTTCTCTAAAGCAAATTTCACACTCCTCAGAACTGAGGTGGAATCCTTCAAAGCCCCCGGGCCTGTGGAAAATACGGCCCAGACCGCAGAATCCTTCATAAACGCATTCTATGAACACCTTCAGGAATGCATGGATCATGCAATCCCAAATAAAGCCAAGTCCCAATCCTCCAAAGGCAGACGTCCTGTCTGGTGGACCCCAGCCATAAACAAACTATACAATAGAAGGAGGAAGCTACTACATGATAGAGCAACATCCCAAAAAGGGAAGGCATCTCTGATCAGTATTAGCAAAAAACTATGGGCACTCATAAAATCATCTAAGGCCAGCTTCGAGACAAAAATTGCACAGGACACTAAGGATAATCACAAGGCTTTCTTTAGTTATGTTAGGAACCTGGGTGGGAATTCCCAGATATGCTCAGAATTAGTCCAAAATGACAAAAAATACACTGAACCCACAGACATTGCCAACATCCTAGCTGACAGGTTCAGCGCAAACTTCTCCCCCCCTTCCCCACCAAAAGGGCAAATATCTATCCCAGCAGAGTGCTGCCCCCCTGACATCTCAGATGCTCAGGTAAGAGCCGCCCTCTCCAAAGCAAAAAACACAGCATCAATGGGACCAGACGGTGTCCCGGGCTGCATCCTACATGAACTCCAAGAAGAACTAAACCCAAACATAAAACTACTGTTCAATCTCAGCCTTACTACAGGATATGTACCCAAAGAGTGGCGTACAGCAACAGTGGTCCCTCTCCACAAAGGTGGTGCCTCAACAGATCCTGTTAACTATTGCCCCATAAGCCTGACTAGCTTGGTCTGCAAAGCTATGGAAAGGATCATCATGGATCTCATAAATAAAGATATTGGGGACCTACAGACACTGGATTCTACCCAGTTTGGCTTTGTTAAGGGCAGATCCTGCCTCTTAAACCTGGTTGATTTCTTTGAAACAGTCACCAAGGCCATTGACGAGGGGAAGGTGGTCCACACAGCCTACCTGGACCTTGCAAAAGCCTTTGATACAATACTCCACTCGGGCATTATAGATAAGCTCACCAGCTTAAATATAAACCCCTATGTCACTAGATTGGTTGCAAACAGAACCCACATGGTTAGAATTGCTGGAGCCATGTCAGACTCCAAACCAGTTACAAGTGGCGTCCCACAAGGCTCAGTCCTGGGTCCTCTCTTGTTCAGTATATATTTCTCGGAGGTACAGGCTAACATGGAAGGACTGTGGCTGACCAAGTTCGCAGATGACTGCAAACTGGGCACCATAATCGACTCTCCAGCCGACACAAGCATCCTACAAAAGGGCCTCATAGAAACAGGCAACTGGTGCCAGAGCCATGGCCTCAAGCTAACGCCAAAAAGTGTATAGTCATCCCCTTTGGCAAAAACAAAGTGCCCACAAATTACCACATAGGTGGTAATCCATTAAGTATGGAAGAAGTAATTAGGGACCTGGGGACCTAGGTTGATAGCAATCTCTCATTCGACAACCACGTGGCCAAAGTGGTTAGAAAAACATTTTATACAGCCCACCTAATCATGAAGGAATTCACATCTAGATCAGGGGAGGTCATTGTGCCTCTTTACTCATCCCTCATCAGGCCCATAATTGAGTACAATGCCCCTTTTGGGATGTACCTTACCAGACACCTGCAGCAACTGGAAAGACCCCAAAAGTACCTCACCAAGAGGATCAAAGTGCTCAAACAGATGCCATATTCTGCCTGGTTAAAGAAACTCCAGCTCTACTCATGTGGCATACCGCCTGCTCAGAGGCGATCTGTGCCTGACGTATAAAGCCATGTCCAACCTGGAATTAATGGACATGCTGCACCTCAGAAAATCCAAATCCCATCGAGCTACGTGCTCGAGAGACTTGAACCTCAGCACTGAAATAAATAGGACATGCTGGAGGGACAGATTCATAACCCAGAGGCTCCCTTCACTCTGGAATAAAATCCCAGTCCAGGTTAGGCAGAGTCCCTCATTGACTCTCTTCAAGAGAAATCTTGATGAGTGGATGGGAGATCATAGGTTTACCCCGGGTATCACTTCTGTGTCACTGTTAGACAGAGGCACAGTATACTAACCTCGAAAAAGGGCATAGCAAAATTAATTTAAAATGGGTGGCGAAAGCCAAACACACTCTGGCTAGGCATATAAATGCCCTAGGGCAGATAGCCTAGTATGAACCTATGAACCTATGAACCACAGAGAAATACTAAATAAAGATAAACAAGCATATCCTCAGTCAAACCAACTTAAATGAAATGATGGGATAAAACATTAGTGCTTACATATTGTTTATTATGTTTTTTTTTTGATTTGCCAACAAATTGATTCATCGTGTAAACATTTTTATGTCTGGGCTACCTGGAAAACTATATGTATTTTTTTAATTAATCTACTACTGAAGTTCAAACAACTTTATGAGGTGTTAGATTTCAGTTTAACTACCATGCCAGAGTACAACTGTCTGTAATTCTGAGTAACAGAAAATTTAAATATGCAAATAAAATCTTAAAGCAACTTTCATGCATTATATTTTCAGTATAAATCATGTTGTTCTGTTTAAAACAAGAAAGAAATATATCAAAAGGTAAGCAAATGAAAGTAAACAATTAATGCAAATAAAACTTTTAACAGAATAATTAAACCAAATTTTGTTTTTGCTTTCCCAGTTTAATTAGAAAGAGAAAGCAGAGATCAAGTATGGCATCTTATATAGAGTAATAAACCATTTGCATACCATGTGACTCTAAGGACATTACTTAACCAGACCATGTTTCTAGGCCATTTCTAAAATGTGGCTTGAGCGTAATATATTTATCCAGTTAATAAACATATAAAAAATCAATTAACATATGTTATTACATTATATCAATTTTCTATTTAGTATTCCATGGGATTGTTTTCAATGTTTTAAAAATAAAATATATAAATGTTGTGTTTAGCTTTCATTACTCCCAATCTCTGACGTCTCACAATCAACTGCTATGTACTTGTTTAAGTTATTCTTAAAGAGATTATGTAAACATTGGCATAGTACAATATCTTCACAATATATTAAAAGATATTTCTACCAAAACAAGCAAACACACAAGAAGCCAGTCACACACATAACGCATGCACACACACACACACACACACACACACACACACACACACACACACACACACACACACACACACACACACACACTCACACACATACACACACACACACACACACACACACACACACACACACACACACACACACACACACACACACACACACACACAATGAAAGAGAGAGAGAAATGCAATCCACAACAACACAATGTCTATGTACATAAACACAAAGACTATTTCCCATGTGCGATAATGCTCTTATGGTTCAACATTATAGGGGAATAATGGAGCCTGCAGGGGTAAATAGGCCTTGTGTCTGCAGAGGCAGACCTTGTAACACCACTGGGCAGTGTATTATTTTAATAGAATGCCTACCCTGTTTGGTATTGCTGCCTAATCTTCTCATGAACCCATTGTATTCATTCATAAAGACACATAATTGGGTTAAAAAGTACTTTCTCAGTAATTTAAGATTTACTTTTATTTTCCAAGTGTGAAACAGCTAATCAAGTAACTGCCCAGTACTATTTAAAAAGGTTCTCAGGGGTATTCTAATGGGGACTTGTTTTTTTTTTCCCTGGATAAGATATCACCAATCAACATGCAATTGTAGTGGACAAAACTTTATAGACATATTTGTACAGGGAGAAAAAAAAAGAAGGAACTAAAGAGGAAAAGGCAAATATCAAAAAATATTACAAAAAATAATAACTTAAACTGAAGGTCAATGATATAAAAAGGCAAATGTGAAGAAGGAAAACAGAGATAAATACAGCTTTCAGCGACTTGATAGATAAAAAACAGGAAGTACAAAGGAGGCATACCAGAATGGGCATATAATTCATCATGGGTGCAACCAAAAATATAGTTAAAAAGGGAAGTTAGACTGTGAGCAAATACACTGTCAGTTATGTCTGCATGTATACCTTTTATTTATTTGTTTATTTTTATCCATTTTAACATAGTACATTGCTTTGTCCATAGACCTTTTTCAGACATGATACAGGCCACTAAGGCAGAAGTGTTACATGCATTTATATTTATATCTTTATCTATTTAGTTTGTTAAATATAAATTTAGATTTTTAGACTTTTCTGTATTTTTCTGACCAGTCAGGTAGGTTATCTATTGTGCTTGGACTAAAGAGCAAACACATTGGGCATATATCAAAAAAATCAAAGAAACCCACAAAAATTCTGGGCTGCCATCAAAACATTCCTGCAGACAGGAAAAACTAGTACTCTCTTCCAAACACTCACCAATATTAAAGACAGCATAGCCTCACAATTTAACAGATACTTCACTGAATCCATACTAGCCCTCATGAACAATAATTGTTCTTCCGCTACTCAGACTCACATGGTACAACCACTAGATCTCAATAACTTCTCTTTCCAGAGTGCCCCAATAAACACCATAGTTAAATATCTCAAAAGGCTTAAAACCTACTACACTTGCTGCCATCTTTCTACCTGATGAATATCTGTAAATCATACTGCAGAAGCAATATCCTATCCAGTATCCATATTAATAAATTGATCCATCTTAGAACAAGTCCCTAAAATTTAGAAAGTATCATATATCATCCCACTACATAAATAATTATCAAATTACCAGCCAATAGTTATATTATCACCATTATCAAAAATACTTGAGAGGTGCATCCATTCACAAATCTTGAACTATTTAGTAACCAACAATCTTCTATCTAACACTCAGCATGAGTTCACATCTTTCTCCTTATAACCTCTTTCTAAAAGAAAGGTCACTACTGCAAAAGTGGGGAGTAGCCATGGGCACTCCCTGCACAAACAGCTACTCTAACTTAATGTTAGTACATTGGGAGTCTGTATTCATTTTAAACAGTAATAACCATTGGAGAGATTGTATACTCTACTGTGGCCATTTTGTGGATTATATTTTTATAGCATGGGAAGGAACCAAAGAATCCCTGTTAGATTTTACAGCCTATCTTTCTACTACCACCACCTTTTTGTTATTTGAAACACATATGTCAGATGTGGAGATCAACTTTCTAGATGTTAAACTAACTTTAGATGCAATGAAGTGCATAACAACGTCCATATATAGAAAAGATACATGGAGGAATCATTTGTTGCAGAAAAGCAACATGCATCCAAGGCATATATTTACCAACATAGTAGAGAAACAGTTATTACAGATTTCAGATTTGTGTGCAGAAGATGTAGTTTTTATTTCAGATCATCGAAAGTTAGAATATCTTTTAGAGAGAGGTTATAAGGAGAAGGATGTGAAAATGCGAGGCAACAAAGTACAGGGCATAAGGAGATGCAGAGGATGTTCCTTCTATTCAGGTTGAAGTAATAACATGTCAGGGATACAGAAGTCTGAGGTGAAAGAACAAAATTTACAGTGTCTTTTGACATCCAGTAATGATATTGCACAGGTCTGTGACATTGTGAGAAAGCATTGGTCGGTCTTAACAGTGGATGAAAACTTAAGACATATTGTGGGGGAAACACCACAATTCACATTCAAAAATATGAAGAGCTTGAAAAGATTGCTATGTAATAAAGATGGATTTTGCAAGGAGAATTTGAAGTTTAAAGAGAAATAAGGCATTTTCATATGTGGTAGATGCAAAACCTGTAAATATATTAGTACAACTAATTGCTTCCAGCACCCAGTCACAAGGCAATGTTACTGATTCAGAGGACATGCTTATTGCAATCGCAAAAACTTTATATATGTTGCTAGCTGCCAGTATTGTGCAGCTTTTTGTGTGGGAAAAACAAACAGAAAGTTTAAGGAAAGGATTCTCCGACATTTGAATGACATGAAGAATTGTGTCAGAGCTAATGCCCTAGCAAATCATGCAATAGAATGTAAATACTTTTAAGTTTATGGAAATGGAAATTTCAAAAGAAAGTCGAAAAGGGTGCATTCGGGACAAAATAGAGATAAATAAAGTTAAATGGATAGCTGATCTAAGGGTGAATCAGAAACCTGGTCTGAATGCAGTACTTCCATTGAAACCAATTTTGAGAGGGCGCAATGCCTACTGAGATGAGTTGACTGGCCAGAAAAAGGGGAGATGGTCTGGTTTGGAGATTATGATTGGTGTATTGTTGTTTTAAATATCCAAAGAAATAAAGTGTTTTTGGGATCTGATGAAAGCTATATGATGAAAGCGCTTATCTGATTTTTCTTTCCTTTGGAGTTCAAAGAAACTATATGATGTGTTTCTTGGTTTTATAAGTTTTATTAAAGGAGAATTTAATTGGCTATGTGGTGGTTTATCTGGCCATTTTCTGTGTAGTTCAATATGTGGATGATTCCACCCTGATTTGTGCAGCTCCAAGACTACAGAAACTCAAAAAAATCACCCAGCAGTCATTTAATGCTGTGGAACCTTGGCTAAACAATGCACAACTTATACTTAACCTTACCAAAACAAAACCCATGCTGTTCTATCCAACTAGAGCTGCAGACACCCACGCAACATTCAATATCTCATCATCAAACCATACAATTATTTCTCTGGTTTCGCAAACAAAATTACTTTGAGTGGTCATTGATCATAATATTAAATTCCACTTTGAAATATCACAGACCACAAAAAAGGTTCACAAAAAACTAGGAACCTTGTATAGAAATCAACAATTTCTAAATAAATCTTCAAAGGCCACCATAGCAAGAACGCATCTTATCTCTATGCTACTAAAAGCTTCACACATTTTTACAAACATTAAGAAATCTGACCTAGCAAAACTCAAAACTTGCTATAATAAAATCACAAAGTTCGTACAGAGATTTCAGTTCCCATCATTGTTTGGCTTTAAAACAACTATCTTGGCTCAAACTACCAAATCTAGTTGCTTATAATCAACCTTCATGCATCAAATACTAAATCATCCAGAAAAAATGCCAGTACTTCAAAATCTACTAATACTCTATTCAAATAACAGGTTATTGCATTCCAGTAACAAATCCTTCCTAAATATATCCAAACCTAACAATGCAGCTAGAGTTTCCCTTTATTCCAGCTGCATAGCCAAAACTTTAGAATTCCCTGCCATTAAATATCAGAACAACTACTACCACTTCCAAATTAAAAAAATAAAAAAAATTCTCAAATCACACCTATCAGAATCATGGACCTGCTCTTGCACAAATCCTGATTAGATGTCTTAAGGCAGCTTAAGGAACACAACCTGTTATTTTTGTATTTGAATAGTATACCCTTACTAAGCATATGTATACTTAACTTGTTTGTTTTCTACCTCTAATCACAGTACTGCTATTCTTTGTATCCTACCTAGATTATATGATTGTATCAGTGCAATATGTAACATGTATTTTCATTTTCTACTTGTATCCATGACTGAATCAATATTTCTATCTGGATATTATACAGTATACGTGTCTTACTGTTGTTTACAAATGTGGGTTTTTTTTCCTCAGGCCTCCACTGAAAAAAGGCATTTTGTCAAGTCAAACTTTCCCAGTAAACAAATGTAAAATAAATAAATAAATATGGACTAAACAACTGAGATGGGTTTCCTCTTTGCTAACAAAAGTGTTTCTCTTTATTGACACTGTCTATGACAGCTTTACAGCAGATATATACATTCTTTCTCAAAGAGCCACAATCAGCATAAGCAGGTTAAAGTATGAAATGAATGGAGTGGAGGAGTTAATAAGATCGTGTGCTAGTTAAAGTACTCAAATATCCTTTGTCCAGTACTTATGAGTTTTGGACAATCGAGTATAAAATGCAAGGGAAAAATAATGTGCCAGAAATAAAGTATTCATGTGTGAAAGTCATGAAATTTGCATGAATTATTTAAATTATAAATCATCAAATGCCAGTACAGTGTGTATCACAGTAATACAAATAGCACATGAAAAACATATGAAACACAAGATGCGCTAAACCTTTCAACTACAAATCAAACCACAGTTGACAGGGCTAAAGCTGCATGAGGCATTTGTTTGCTGTAAATGGTATCATGGTGACATGGTTCACCTTGTGACATTGTCTTGCTAGTAGGTAATATGCTAAGGGGATTCATAAAGAGAAAAAGACAAACTAAGCCACAAAAAGCATTCACACATCTGAAATCCCTTGTGTTTTGTGTAGTGTGACTATAATAAACCTAATCAGAAACACAGCAGATTATTAAGACCACAAACAGAAGAATGTAGTGCAAAATATGAAGCCTGGAAAACTTTTCCAAATACAGAGGTATAAAAAAGACATCATTTCATTGTTGCATATGTATGAATTCTTGGTAAAAAGAGAAACAGCGGTATACTTACTGCAGTTTTAAACAGTAAATATGTGCCTGTACAAAAATTGAACAAGTAGTATAATGCTTTGGAACAGTTAAATGACAGAGCACAGTGAAGGTGTAAACATGTAAGTAAACACAAAAAGGCATGTGTATACAGTGTTTATTTTATAGAAAAATAAGTATGGTTCATGCAGTCAATAAACAGCAGCCAGAAAAGTAACGTCTACTCTAAATGTATTGAACTATAACAAAAATGGTAACTTACTGGATAAAATAAATATCTGAAAACAGTCTTCCATAAATATGTAAATAGAAAACATTATACATTTGCTTTTTTTCTACTATTGATGTTATAGCAATTAGGAAACTACAGCTCACTGGTTGTTTTACCTAAATGTAAATATTACAGAAATATTAAGCTCTGTAACAGTGATGTTTATAATAGAATACATGCTAAGCAAAAGCTGTTGTCCACAAGGCCAGACTGACTGTACATCACCAAGCCTAGCTTTTCCTCTGGTGTGAAATGTGAGACATTCACTTAGGTGATGGTTTTTACTCATTTTGGACATTGGGTGATCCCCCTTCCTCAGAATGTTCACGGTTATCTGTACAAATGTTGTTCAAACCAATCACCAGTATCCTTTAGATAAGTAAACAATTTTTCAAACAAGTTATAAAAAAAATCACTGCTGATTAAGAAATTAGTATTAGCATTTACCTTGCATTGGATGCTGGTTATATTTGTCAGACCATGGTCATTCCAGTTTTACAGTTATCTAATAGCTGGATGATAGCTTAATTTCTTACTCTTCCCCACTCGCTTGGTGCAATGGTAGCAGCATGAATGGAGCAGGGCAATGGTCCCTTTAAGGTACTTGTAATATTTAATTAAAAAATAATAATAAGGGGTCTTGATAAAGGACTTAATTATCTCATTTTATATGTACATATTTAGTTGTAGTGTGAATGGCTGGGCTTCTGACAAGTTCAGGTTTTGTTTGTCTGTGGGAGTGAGTCAAGTCTAAGGGCTGTTGTCTCACTGAGGGATTTTGAAAGCAGGTGGCAGCTGGCATGTTGAACAATGCAAGTATTTTTCTAATTTATAGATAAGGCTGTCACAGTCAATTGGAAGTCCAAGATGGACTGGGGTAGAAGAGGTGGGTTGTTGTATCAGTGAGACAGTGTTGGACACTGAGGTAGTGCAGATCATTTTGTGAAGCACTGAACTCTGTTGATGAGACCATGAGCATTTCCCTGAGTAGTGTGTGAACTTGTCTGTTCTCTGAAGTATGACTCAGAATGAACTAGTTTATTCTCCAGAAGATGGACATTATTGATACCAACTGAGTATTTAATTGTGAGGAATTTATCAGCCACTTTGTGTGGGATAGCAGGGTTGCCAGTAAAAATGGAGGCTTTTTTGATTTTTGAGAATGCCAGTATGTTAATCATCACTGTGTGATAAGCAACATAGGAAAGAGGGATCATTGGCCTGAAGACTACAGCACCATTTTGTAGTACACTATTATTGTTGTCCCAAAGGATACTCTAGTGGGACCAGCCTGTACTCCAATGGTGCTGGCCTGATGAATAGCATAGCATCACGGTGGCATGGTTTGCATGTGTACTATTTGCACAGAGTATAATGCTTACACAATGGACAATAGGTCCTACCCTAATGTATATAATTCTTTATGAATTATTCTGGGCTTTAGTACACACAGGTATACTGATATCAGCCCTGCTCCTTTACGCACCAATATTTATGAATAGGACTGTAAGAGTTTACTCAAAGGGTATACTATTCCTGAGAACATCTCATAAATACTGACAATTTACATATGGATGTGAATACACTTCCTGTGAAAACAATGTGGCCAATCATTTTGTTTTGCAGTGATCTTTTGTATATGGACTAGAAGAACGCATGATAATTAAAAAAAAAAACGAATCAAACCAAGATAATTATTACATAAAAGACAGCATGAACTGCAACATGGGCACTCAGTAGTGATTTACAGATTCCTATTGTAAAATGTATTTCTGCAGGTGGTTACTATTGAGCAGTTCTAGTACTGGCTGTATTATACTAAATTATGATTATTTGCAGTTATCATAAATTGTTTCAGTTTATCAACTTTTGACTCAGTTGATTTCCAACTTACACAAATGTTTGTACTGTCTAAGGAATCAAAACTTCAGTGTTATTGCTTGTTTAAAACGTTTCTGTGTATGACATCAGAAATTTTGTATAGAAATATTTTGAACTTAACAGGAATCAGAACTTAGATGTGAAGATAAATTTTGCTAACATTTCCATAACACATATGCCAGGGCATAATTAAACTGCTGAGGTACTTTTGTACTTTGGAATATTGATGAGAGCATATACTGCTATTACAATGTAAACCCACTGGTTTGGTAGGCAATATGAATCAAGCATAATGCACATTAACAAAGAGTAAATAACGTTCAAACATGAAATGATGCACATTTAAATAATAATCTAAAACAGATAGCCCTTGATCTGCCAATATGATCTTCAACAAGAGAGTGTAACATCTTGGAAGAAATACATTTTTAAAAGGAGACTGCTGGATAGCTTTAAACAGAACTCACTGTTATATCTTGATCTGTGCAGTTATGAAACTTTCTACAAAATGTGACTACCTCTCTGACACCCTGCCAGTTCAAGGCATCATCTAAATGAGATCAGTATGCATTAAAGATACATCCTCTGCTAGATAACTAAACTAAATTCCTTGTCTGATAGAATACAATATGAAACACTGTACCACAGATTAAGTTGCAACTGTTTTACACAGAGATAATAAATAAACTTTTCAGCATTTATGCAGATTTCCTTACCCATCACCTGTTGCTCCCAATACGTAATGCCAAAATCATTTTGAAATATAGATACGACAAAATAACTGAATGTAAATTGACAAAAGTTCTTAAAAGCATGTTAGATGCTGGTATATTTAGCAAGCATTCCTATGAAAATCTAGTAAGAGTGTTCAGGCCATTGAACTGATAAAAAGAATGTTGTTTCATTGTCCAAGAATTAATGCAATAGTCTGCCAAGATCAGAACACCTAGGAATAGAAATTTATTTAGCCTATTGAAAGAAGTAAGAAAATGTTTTTGTTTGGGAAAGAGGAATAGGGGAAGAAGAGAAAAACAAGCAGAGATAAATTTTAAAGACAGAAGGAACACATCTGAATTTAAAACAACATGTAATACAAAAGTATATGAGACTAGGAGTACAAGCAAGACACTCCAGTGTGATCACGTCATGTTTTAACAGCAGTACAACTACACAACACAGAACTTATTCAACATTACTGTTCCAAGCACTAAATAGGAATTGCTTTTTTTCCAACTTCTTTTTTATCATTATAGAAAGCAAACCCCTGTAATCCTAATCTCCCAAGACAGGCTCTAACAGAAAGACATTTAAACATCTGTAGAAATCAGTCATTACATCAGAAAATGTTGCTTCCATTTAATAATTCTTTCATACTGACAGAACCTCTATTTGTTCCTGAATCAAATGATTTGGCATTTGTTTCTATATCTGATAAACATTTTTTCTTAGCTTAATTTTGGTCAGATAAGTGCATGTTCTTAAATTCCTACTCATGCTCTGCTTATATATTTAAATTATTATAGTTTACTTTGTCATCTGTACACAAGAACGGTAACATCTTACTGTATTACAAGGACAGCCATTAGAAGAAATGAAAGTATATGAATTCAAAAGGATATTACACAATGTCTACCAAAGGCCACTGATATCATTGTAAGGACTGTACATTTTGCGTTAAAAGCCTAAAATTATGTTTACAAAACCACTGCATGTATATACTTAACATACTGGTAATGGTTCATAGGTGGCTACTAAGTATGATGGCCAGGAGACCACTGAAGAGCCTAGCCCAATTTCTCAATTGCCTTATAGCACTAACTGGTTAAACCACTTGCTGGAAGCAGAGGGAATCATTTCCTGAACAACAGGAAACACTGATAATACCTCACAGTTTGACTCCTCTGTGCTAGCTGCCAGACTAGACATTTGGGAATAATGACAGATGCCTTGTGAATTATATCATCATATCATTTATTGCTATGTGGAATGTGATAGATGATAAAAGGACTGGAGTCTCACAGACACACATTATGTGAAGAAACAAAAGGCATCAGTGACTCTCTTTAGATTTCTTTGAATGGGTTATGTGCTGTAGTACATATAAAATTTCTGGTTTCATTATATTTCCTTAAATATGTTTTAGTGTGCATATGACTTCTGGTTTTATTAGAGTTCCTTGAATAGGTTGTGTGGCATAGCATACTCAAGACATATGGCATCATGCTTAACATTGTACACCACATACACAGGAAAAAGGTTGACTCTATAGTAGGCCTAGGCTGCATAGATTAAATCCAATGGCCAATGACATTTGTTATTAAAACTATATTCCTTTTTCTAATTTTTCAAAGTCTTTTGGATTTCTAATATCATAAAAGAAATGGACACCATTCCTAACTCAAAGTATGATTAAAATTCAGGAGATTAATATTGTTTTGATCTTTGATGTTAGCCAGATGTGCTCTTCACAACACCCACAGTGTGCCTAGTATTGACTCCTTCTGCAATTCATACTGAGTTACATATATCAGTAACATATGTAAGTGTGACTGCAAATAATGTTTTTATAAGACCAGTATGATATACTATTATTGGAACTGTCTGGGTATCCTTCTTCCTCATTGCCTTGTTTCTGCCTGCAAATCCTGATATTTTATGACTTTGTCTCCCTCTGTACATAAGATGCTGTAGTCACTGAGTGTAGCAATTTCAATGATCAATGCTACTTTTGTCTTCTTTTCATGGACTACGGGTCTATATTACAAGACTGAAGATGCATTATTTCGAATGCACCCTGGTCAAAATGAAAAGGCTGAAAACGCAAAATATCTAAGCGATTGTTAAGCGAATTCTTTCCCTGGGAAAGAATTTGCTTGGCTGCTTTGGTACTTTGCCGTTTTTTGGCACTGTAGTGCAGTCTCGGAGTTGGTATATTTAAGTAGGGGGGGGGGGCAAAGCCCCCCACTTAATGTAATGTTTGAAATCGATTTTTATTTTTTTTTTTTGTTGGAACAGCGATTGCTGTTCTGACACTTTGACATTGTATGCTTTTGCTTACATAGGGTCGATTAATCACTATTCACTTTTTTAAGCGTTTGGTGATTTAATATAGACCCTGGACTACTATATCTGTTTTTCTTGCATCTCTTAGTGAACTTTTGACAATGGGTGATCCCATGTGATATAAACATAATTTTCTATAATACTTTATAGCTCATGTTTCCAATGTTTTTCAACTACTTAAATATTATAATGTTTGCACAATCCCCAGTGCAATAGATTGCCACATTATTGTACCTTTCAGTATGCAGTCCTTCTGCCATTAGTATATCACAACCAGCAACAAGATGTTAAATCGTTTCCATTTCTGTTTTACAAAACCTCCATTTGTCTGTTTCTCTCATATGCTCAACTGACTTTTTAAACCAATGTGCACGCAGTCCACTATCTCGGGCTGTTATTATTAGCCTTTCACCTTTTGGTTTAAATTCACATGTCTTAAACCATTCCTGCATTCAATCCTGATCAAGATGAGGTTGTTCCAAGAGTTTTAATTACTTGTAGCTATATTTATGCATTTTCCAAGTTTCTTGCCTTCTCATCTGATCCTTCACTTTATAGTCTTTCTGTTTTTTTTTTTTGTTTTTTTTGGCACATTCATTTGCTGCCTGATTTTTATCTACTTCTGGTTTGATTTCCATTCTTGCTTGATACTGATATGCTTCTCCTAAACTAAGCAGGGAGGTCATCTTGGACTTATTCTCCTCATCTTGCAAAACTTTCACTACTTTTAGATCTTGTGTGGTCAGCAGATATTTATGCAGTCCTACAACTGCAGATCTATACAGGTAATCAATTTTGAGGAGGCCCATACCTCCTTCAGAACTGAGAATATATAGTCTTGGTATGTGTCACTCATCTAGTCAGGGTAAAACAGATGAGTCTCTGTGGGTTCTGTTCAGGCAGATGATGAGTTTGTGTACAAACATATCAGGATTGAGGCTTAATAACTTTAACTTAGATAAACTTACAAACACACTAGCTATTACACTCATACATGCTCACTCTCTGGCTGCACTCACAAAATGCCACTGAAGCTAGCATGTGCTGGCTGTTTATATGCACGTGCCAAACTTGAAATGCTTCTTAAAGCTACAACATACACGCACTATTCTAGATCCTCCCTCTTTGAGAAATAAGTAATGCAATGTTGACAACATTAATTGACATGCAATCAATACAAATAATTCTTTGTCAGGCAATTTTACAGAACTAAATACATATAAACAGTTATGTCTAGGTTGCTGTCTATTTCACACTAGGTCTGGAGATATGACCAAATTGTGTGGCATAGAAGTTAGAATCAGGTCTAGAACTGGGACTGTCGCTGCTGAATGTTCAGCTTTGGGGATATCAGGAAAATCATCAGGAATGCAAGTGTAAGTTAAGACGTTCTGCAACAGGAATATTGTCTGGATTGCTCTGAGATCTAGAGTCTGTATCACAGGAACAATGCTTTGATATCAATTCTGGTACAGGAAGTTGTCTGTGATTTCTCCTGTATTCCACACCCTCAGATTCTATGAGGTAGGATCTCAGCTTGGTACATATACCTGTTACTTGACCAATCAGGTCAAAACCTTTTGCCATTTGTATCCTCACTGTCTCTTCTTCTTTCAATGGATGAAGAAATCTACTTGATTTATCCTAACTGGACTACTGGAAATAATGGTTTCTGAATAACTGGGCTCTAATTGTCCTGCTGTTCTTAGCTTTAGGCCTCAACAAACTGGAACTAATAGGCAGTGTTGTTCTGATTTGCCTAGACAGAAGTTTCTGAGCAGGTGAGCCAAGTATATTATCAGGGGGTATGTTTCTGAGATTAAGTAAATTAAAAAGACATCGGTATTATCACATTTTTTTCCTGTCAAGTAACTGCTTTGTACTCTGTACTGCACATTCAGCTAGTCCATTTGACTGTGGATATTCTGGACTACTAGTAACATGTACAAAGTCCCATTCTTTTGAAAATATCTGAAACAACTGACTGGTAATTTGGGTACCATTGTCAGAGATAACTTTGTGTGGACTACCATGGACTGAGAAATGATGTTTCAACTTTGTGATAGCAGTGGACATTAGGTTAGGTTAGGTAGTAAATCAATCTCAAACCATGTTGAATAAGAGTCTACGAACACTAAGTAATGCTAATTGTTCAACTTGAATATATCAGTGGCTACTGTTGACCATGGCAGTTCAGGAACTTGACTTAGCTAAAGGGTATTTTTGGAAATGTGGTTTAGTACTATTGCATACTGGACAAGAAGAAAGTACTTTATCAATGTATTTTACTAGAGAATGCCAAAATACTAGCTTTCTTGCCCTTCTTTTAGTAGATTCAGAATTTGGGTGATCACGGTGCAAAATCTGGATATATTCATGTTGTAAGTAAGCAGGAACAACAATTTTAGGACCTTTGAAAATAATGCCATCTTCCATCAGCATTTCATCTCTGTAAGGAAACGTTTGCACTTCAGGTGGTACACTAGATTGCTTTGATGGCCATCCAACATTAATGTAGTGGTTGAGCTATTGCAAAATTGGATCAGTCTTCGTATGATTTCTCAGCTCATCAAGTCTCATGGTAGAAAAATTATGCACTCCCATGATATCAAAGTCAAAATTCTCTGCATGAAGCTGTTCCATTATATTTCTGGGCAATCTGGATAATGTATCACACAGATAAAGAAGTTTGCCTTTTGTATAGACCATTTTAATGTTGCACTTTTGCAATTTGAGCATAATTCTTTGTAATCTTGTTGGAGCTGAATGCATAGGCTTCTTTAGAATAGGAACTAGAGGTTGGTGATCTGTTTCAATCTGAATAGCTCAACCATATATATAACCATGAAACTTTGAACATGCAAATATTATTGCCATATTGCCAAATGCTCTTTCTCAATTTGAGCATATTGCATTTCAGTTTGGGTAATAGTTCTAGATCCACAGGCTACTGGTCTGCCTTCTTCAAGAATAATTGTGCCAAGACCAAATTCTGAAGCATCACAGGAAAGGGTTACTGGTTTATTGACATCATAGTATCTTAATCTAGGTGGGGTGGCAATTTTCTGCTTATGGTCTTCAAATGCCTTTTGGTTCTGTTGCAACCAAGACCATATAACATTTTTGCATATCAGCTCTCTTAAAGGTGCTGTCAACTCACTGAAGTCTGGTATAAACTTGTCTAAATAGTTGACTATACCAAGAAAACATTGTAGAGCTTGAACATTATCTGGTGCTGGCATCTCAAGAATGGCTGCTTGCATGGACAAGTCTAGTATCAAACCAGTCCTAGTAAACAAATGACCTACATATGTCACTTCTGGTAGTCTAAATCTGCACTTCAGGGGATTGAGCTTTGAGTTCTCTTCATGTGCTCTGTCTAGAACATTCTTAAGGTTTCTGTCATGCTCTGTTTCACCATTGCCTCCAGCCAATAAATCATCTAGAATTATGGCACAAGGAAAACCTGAAAAAAATTTGCTCCATTGCCCCGTAGAAAACTTCACTTGCAGAATTTATTCCAAATGGCATCCTGAGGAATCTATATCTGCCAAATAGGGTACTGAAAGTAGTCAGTAATGAAGATTTGCAATCAAACATCACTTGCCAAAATGAACTTTTTGCATCCAAGATGGAAAAAAACAGTGGCATTTAGTATTAGGGCTGCAACTTTCTTGCCTGTATGGATCAGATGATACAGTCTCTTTAATGCTTTGTTTAAATCTCTTGAGTCAATACATATTCTGATTTCATCTGAGCCTTTTTTGTGGGTTGCTACCATAGAAGACACCCATTCATTTGGTTCTGTAACTGAACAAACTACACCTTGCTGCATCATTTTATCAGACTGAGCTTTGACTTTATCCTGCATAGCTACTGGAACTTTTTTACTGGTCTGACTACTGGACTGACCTCTGGGTCTAACTTTATGGAATACACAACTGGAAATTTGCCCAACTTGTCATTGAAAAGATCAGCATACTCTAAGAAAATAGCTTCAATAAAATTGGAACAAGGATATGTGCTTATCTAATGAACTTCTTTGGTTAAAGAAAGCAAACTGATTCTCAGACTGTCTCTGCGACCCAACAATGACTGCACAGGTCTTCGGACTTCATAGAATAACAAACTGTAACAGTTCCTACCCATATAACATGAAAGTACTACTGAGCCTTCGGTTTGAATTTCTTCACCTCCATAAGCAACAAGTTTCCACAACTAGCAACACTGAGTTGTTCACCAGTTCTCACCTTAGCAAATATATCTGCTGACATAACATTACACTTTGAGCCAGTGTCTGCTTTAAGCTCAGTGGACTTACCATTGATATCAACAGTACAAAACAATTTATTCCTTGCCAACAAATTTACTGCATCAACCTTTACACCAATTACTGATACACCATCTACATAGAAAGTAGAATTGCAGCTCTCTATATGATCAACTTGCTTTTTCGAGTGCCCCTTCTTTATAACTGTATGAGGTTTACTTGATTTGCAAAACTTTTGAAAATGGTTCCATTTTTTACACTTGTGGTATTGCTGACCAAATGCTCAGCATTTTTCTGTTTTAGACTCATGATTGGCACCACAATTGCGACAGTTAACAATAAAGCTGGATTTCTGTTTTGCTGACTCATTCTTGTACTGCACTGAGCATGTCCTTTTCTTACAACTTGCTGGAAAACTATAACTCCTCCCAGGAAGCCCTGTAGCAGCTGCCATGTGCTTAGGCCTGTTTCTGCTAGCCACAGATGCCATGTGCTTAGACCTGCTTCTGCGAGCCATGTGTTGCATGCTGTCTACATTTGCTCTGGAGCCTGCTGAAACCATGTTCTTATCACTTACAAGATAAATTGTGTGCCTTTCTGTAACTTCATGGATTTAACAAATCTCAATAGCTTTGCTCAGTGTTAAATCATTGTCACAAAGCAAAATCTTTCTTACTGCAGAAGTATTAATACCACACACAAGCCTGTCCTTTATCAACTCATCTTTTAAGTCATCAAACTCACACAATTTAGCTTTGTTTCTCAAGTCAGTTATATAAGCTGTGAAAGTTTCCCCTGGTTTTTGATCTCTTCTATAAAACAAATGCTTCTCTAATGTAGTATTTATCTGGGGTTACACAATTCCCTGAAATTGCTCTTCAAACACTTGGAGTCTTCCCTTGATTCAGCCTGTACAACAATATGATGGTTTTCACCTTCTCTGTCATATACTGCTGATGCATACACAAATTAATGCTCTCTTTCAATGGCCTCTGACTCAGCTAGGTTTAGCAAAATGAATGCTCTGTTGCATGTATCTTTGTCAGAATAAGCTGCTTGTATAAAAATATCCTACTTTTGCTCAAATATTCAATAGTTCTATGCAATATTATGATCAAACACCAGTGGTGATGGTTTCAGAAATCAGTCTGCCATATTAGCACATACCAGCAAAGGCTTTTGCAAGCATGCACAATCACACACACACACACACACACACACACACACACACACACACACACACACACACACACACACAAAAATGTATGCCAATATTTGTAACTATGCTTGATAGCACAACAAGCCTCTGAATAACTGAACTTTGCAAAATAAGTCTCTTGGGCACTGTAATATTCATGAAATCACTTTACTGTAAGAAATCATTTCTTAGCATAAGAAACATTGTGAAATGAGACTTTTGGTCACTGTAATAACTCTGGAAATTACTGTACTGTAAAGTCACTTATCATAATTGTAAGAAACATTTCAAAACAACTGCACTATGTGAATAAATTAGGCAGAAGAAGCTCAGAGTAAGAAAATTTCAAATAAACTGCACTTTACGAATAAACAGCAGAAAGCACACTGAAACTTCCCCAAAATGTCTGTACTTTGCCAAATAACTCTTTACAGTGCAAGAAACACTCTGTAATGCCAGCACTTTGTGAACAGACACACCCAGCACAATAAGTTTTTTGAAATGGCTGTATTCTGACTGTTCTTCATGAAATAGTTGCACTTTGCACACAAACTCCTCAGAATAAATGCACAGTAATAAGCACACACTGTAAGCACTTTTACACACTTTGAGATACTTAGAATAACTCTAGTTATGCCCTGAGTGCAATGCAAAATAGTAGTTATGTCAAACCCCAGTACTTTGCCAAATTACATGCAGTCACCTCGCCGTATTTATGCTTAATGCGCCCTTTTTGCCCTTATTATATTTGTTCTGCTCGTTTAATCTTTTTCTGTGCTCATTATACTTTTCTTGTGCTCATTTTACTCTAAACATGCCCAATTTGCTTTAAACATGCTCATTTTGCAATTCCGAGATAATTCTGAGCTTGTGTGCTTTTTTGATAATTGTTTTAATTGTTTTTGTTCTATCCAATATCTTAATTTTAAACATTTTTTTAATTAATAAACCTTTTGTGCCTCTCACTTTTTTAATAATGTAGTTTGTGCCTTTGAAATGCTCCGTTTTATTTCTTTATAAAGTAAATCATTTGTGCATGTTTTGGTTCATTTCTAGCCCTTTTTTGTGCTCATTTCCCTTAGTTTACCTTCACTGATAACTCCACATCTCATAGCTCTAAAAATCTGTCTCTGGAATCCCAGTTCTGACACCATATCGTTCGTCTAGTCAGGATAAAATAGACAAGTCTCTATCAGTTCTAATCAAGCAGATTTATTATGTACAAACACATCAGAATTGAGGCTTAATAACTTTAACTTAGATAACCTTATAAACAAACTAGCTATTATACTCATAGATGCTCACTCTCCGGTTGCACTGACAAAATGGCACTTAAACTAGCATGTGCTGGCTATATATATGCATGTGCCAACTTTGAAAGGCTTCTTAAAGGTACAACATACACACACTATGCTACATTATACACTGATTTTTATGAATCATTTGATGAGCATGAAGCATCCTTCTTGTTTTTTCTGTCCAACCTATCCAACACCTTTTGGGGCCAGTCAGTCACTCTAAAACTGTAAGTTAAGACAGGAAGAGCAACTTTGTTTATTGCTTGGACTTTGCTCTACATGTCAGCACTGTTTTCAGCATTAATTTTAGTCTTCTAAAATATTTTTTACTAAGTTTTATTCTCATTTGTTCAAGTTTTATTGTTGATCCTTCATCAGTCACCAAATGTTTATACACTCCCTCGTGCTCAAGTTGTTTTATATCGCATTCCTGTCCCGGGTTAATGTCGTCTTTGTGTTACAGCTTTCCTGCTTTAAAGGTTGATTTTGCAAATTTATCAAGACCAAAGTACATTCTTATATCATCTGAAAGAGTTTTGACTACGTGCAGTTGTTCTTTCAGTTCCTCATCTAATGAACTATACAGATTTAAATCATCCACAAAAAGAGAATGAGAATCCCTCATACTTTGTTGTTTTCTGGGAACCAAATTATAGCCATGACCTAATCTGTTAAGTAGACAGCTTCATGGGTTAAGGGCAAGAAAAAACAAGTAGCAGTGACAAAGAGTCACCCTCGAATACCCACCTTTGAATTTTTATCATTGGAATAATCATTTGTCCTTTATTATGGCTTAATTGCAAAGTGGTTTGCCACAGTTTCATGGTTGTTGTAATGTAATTGATCAGTGTAGGGCATATCTTATACATTTTTAACCACTCTTGTATTCATGAATGTGGGATACATTCAAATTGTTTTTTGTAGTCTGTTCATGCCATACTTAGATTCTTCCCCTATTTACAGTTTTCCATTGTGACTTTAACAACAAATGATCCTTTGTTCCATATGACTTTCTTTTATTACCCTTTTGTTCTATTGCCATGATTGAGTTTTCTTCTAAGTGGCTATAAACTCTGTCAGCATCAATTCCAGTGTATAGTTTATACTTTGTCGGAAGGTAAGTTTTTGGTCTATAGTTTTTAGGATAGCTTACAGGTTTATTCTTAAGAAGGAGCATTGTTATTCCTGTTGTTATCCAGGTTGGTGTCTGTTAGAGGTGCTCATACAAATAGTTCCTACTCATAGCTAAATCTTCATGCAAAGACATTAATACCTTTAGCCAGAAGTTAGGTACTGCATCTGGGTCTGGGCTTTTCCATTTAGGAGCTTTTCTTAACTTGTTTCAACCTCTCTGGCCATTACTTCATCCTATTTCATATCCTGTGCATTTGAACTTCTTATTCTTTATTTTACTTCTTCTATAGCATCTTCGTTATGATCCATAGGATCTCCATAGATATTTCTCCAAAATGTAACTATTTCTTCTCTTTTTGGTAGTGTTTCAGTTCCTTTTGCCTTGTTTCCCAATTGTCTATAAAACTTTTTTGGGTCATCAATACATTGCATATTTTGTACATTTCCTTTATATTTACCTGCATATCTTCTAAATTTTTCTTTCTGTGCTGATATTTTTTGTTTAGAATTTGTGATAGTGCCCCATAGATCCTGATCTGTTCTGATATCACATTGCTTTTATCATGTCTACACTTCTGAGTATTTTTGTTGATCTGTTCCGTTCCCTCTTCTATACTCTTCTAACAGTGACACCTCTTGTCTTAATTGCTTTGTAGTTTTCTCTATTCGATACTTCCATGATGGCATTTGATTTTTCCCCTTCCTTTCCCTTACTGACCTGTGTTTTTGTGGTAAGACTAAATGATATTAATTTAACTGCACAGTAGTATATCCTATTTACTTCTGTTATATTGCATGAATCTCAAACTTATAGCTTTCTGGTTTTATTGACTTTCTGTAGTCTATTTCTTTCATTGATCTTATATGTCTGTCCATCTCTATTAAATGAAGCAGCTCTTCTCTTAGATCATTTTCCTCTAAACTGAGGATACATTCTTTGTTCACCATTTCCTGTGGGCATTCTGTAGAAAGTTGCACAGCATCTTCCTGTGCCATATTCTCTTCAGTTTCATCCGGTGTTCTCCATTCCTCTTTCAGGCCTATATTACAAGATCTAAACTTTAGTTAATCAAATAACTAAAGATCGATCTTGTAATATTGAAAGCCAAAAACCTTGAACGGCTGATTTAATGCAGGGAAACACTTTCCTTGGCCACATGAAAAAAAACTTTTAATCTCAAATCAAGTGGGGGGCTTCACGCACCACACCCTCCCACTCTCCCTAACTAAATATACCAACTCTGAGTTTGCTCCAAACTGGAGAAAAAGGCATAATCCACATAACAGCCAAGGGAAGTGTTTCCCTGCATTAAATCAGCTGTTTAAGGTTTTCAGCTTTCGATATTACTAGATCGCGCTGTAGTTATTCGATTAAGTAAAGTCTCGATCTTATAACATTGACCCCTCTTTCATATGGGAACTCACTGGCCTATCACTCCACAACACTGACTGTATCAGAATTGCCATAGTTTCCTGTTCATTATCTTGCTGTGCAGCTCCAGTTGAATTTCTGTACAGGTTTCCTATGGAAGGCTCCAAAGTATCTTCATATGATAACAAATCAGATGTTCCCCACTCCACTGGTTTCTCTTAATTTGGAGAGCTATTACTCTGTTCTGTTGTAATGTTATCAACAATTTTCTACACTAAATCCTTCACTTCACAGGTAATCCATAACTTCAGTTTCTATTTCTTTAACTTCTCCATTACTAATACTTTTTTCTACTTTTCCTCTTTGTTTTCTTATTTTTTGCATTGTAATTTTTTTTCATATCCAAATGCCTTTGCCTATATTTCTCTTCAAAGATGTTTGGTACTGCTCTTTTTGTATTAATTAGTTTTGCTTTCTCCTTTGCATAAATATTGCACCATATTAAATCTTATTCTCTTTCTCATGTCAATATTTCTTCTTCAGATGTCTCCTGCTCTTCCTGTTTCTCCTTACCTAGGAGACCCTCACTTTTTAATTTCTCCAAATCTTTTGGGTTTCTAATACCATGACAGGAATAGATCCCATTCCGAAGTCAAAGTATGATATCAAAGTTCATGAAATTATTATTGTTTCAATCTTTGATGTCACCCAGAAGTGCTCTTTGCAGCACCTGCAATGTGCTCTCATTTCTGCATGCAAATGCTGATATTTTATGAATTTGTGTCACTCTGTACACAACACACTGTAGTCAATGGGCATAGTGATTTCAGTGATCAATGCTACTATTGTCTTCTTTTCATTGACCACTATATGGTCTATATTATGTGATTGAAGAGTCTACTCTTTGAACACATACTTGACAAATACACAGTGAACACTGTAAACTATGGACAGCCACGTCCACAAACTTTTTTCCTCGGGAAAGAATTCAGTTGGCCGTTGTCGGGACTTGCCCTTTTCTTCAATGTAGAGTGATCTTGGAGTTGATATATTTAGTTAGAGGTGGTGGGGGGCATAGTCCCCACTTGATTAGTGTTTTAAAGTTTGTTTGATTTTTTTTTTTACGGCCACGTGAATTTTTTCCAGAGGAAAAAATTTGCGGACATGGCTGTTCACGGTTTACAGCATTTGCTGTGTATTTGTTGATTACTATGTGTTCGAAGAGTAGACTCTTCGAACACATAATATAGATCCCCACTATATCTGTTTTTCTCACATCTGTCTTTTGAACTGTTGGTAATGGGGTGATCCCATGTGATGTAGACTTCATCATTTTCTAGGATGCTTTGAGACTCATGTCCCCAGTGTTTTTCAGCTACTTCAATATTATAACGTTTGCACAGTTCCCAGTGTAACAGTCTTGCCACATTATTATGTCTTTCTGTATACAGTACTTCTGCCATTATGTTACAACCAGCAACAAGGTGTGCAACTGTTTCCAATTCTATTTTACAAAACCTGCATTTGTCTGTTTTTCCCAGATGTTCAACAGACTTTGTAAACCATCATATACATAGTCCCCTATCTTGGGCTACCAATATTAACTTTTCATCCTTTGGTTTGCGTTCTTTTCTCCTTAACCATTTCTGCATTTGATCCTGATCACCATGAGGTTGTTCCAGGTGTTTTCTATACTTGCAGCTATATTTGTGCATTTTCCACATTTCTTGTCTTCTCATCTGATCCTTCACTTAATAGTCTGTCTTTTGTTTTTTGGCAAATGCAGTTGTTGCCTGATTTTGATCTTCTCCTTGTTTTTCTTTTCCATTCCTGCTTGATGCCGATATGCTTCTGCTAGACTAAGAAGGGAAGTCATCTTAGATTTATTCTCATCATGTTTCAAAACTTTCACTATGTTTGGGTCTTGTGAGGTCAGCAGATATGTATGCAGTCCCAATATTGCAGATCTATACATGTAATCAGTTTCAAGGAGGCTCATACCTCCTTCGGAATGGGAATATATAATCCTGGTATGCACAGATTTTTATAAATCATTTGATGAGCATGAAGCATTCTTCTTGTTTTCCTGTCTAATCTATCTGACAACTTTTGGTGGCCAGTCAATCACTCCAACACTGTAAGTTAGGACAGGAAGAACAAAATGGTTTATAGCTTGAACTTTGTTCTTAGATGTCAACATTGTTTTCAAGATTAATTTAAGTTTTCTAAAATATTCCTTAGTGAGCTTTATTCGCATTTGTTCATGGTTTCTTGTTGATCCTTCATCAATTCCCAAATATTTACACATTCCCTCTTGCTCAAGTTCTTTTTCTATCACCTTCTTGTCCCAAACTGATGTTTTCTTGGTGCTGCAGCTTTCCTGATTTAAAGGTTGCTGTTGCACATTTATCAAGACCAAATAGCATTCTTATATCATCTGAAAAAGTTTTGACTACTTGAAGTTGTGTTTTCAGTTCCTAATCTGATAAGCTATACAGTTTTAAATCAATGACAAAAAAAAGATGAGTAGTCTTTACATATTGTTGTTTTCTACTAGACAAATTATAGCCATGATCTAATCTGTTAAGTAGACAGCTCAGTGGGTTACAGGCAAGGCAAAAGAGTAGCGGTGACATAGTTTCACCCTGGAATATCTCCCTTTGGATTTTTACCCATGGAATAATAATTTGTCCTTTATCATGGTTTAACTGCAAAGTGGTTTACCACTGTTTCATGGTTGCTGCGGTGTAATCAATATAAGGTGTATCTTATACATTTTTAAGCACTCTTTTATCCATGAATGTGGGATACTGTTTTGTATGACATACTTGATTCTTCCACTTTTTACAGTTCTCCACTATGACTTTATTTAACAACAAATGATCCTTTGTTCCATATGACTTCTTTTATTACCCGTTTGTTCTATTGCCATAACTGGGTTTTCTTCTAGATGTCCACAAACCATTTTGGCATCAGTTCTGACTCTCTATTAGCTAGGTTGCATGATACACAAGATTAAAACTATTGTGTTTTCCATCACCCCTTCATGTGACTTCTATAGCAGCATCACTTTTAGCCTAGATGGTATAATACAGGAGGATGTACCTGCTCACTAAACACAGATTTAGTGGAATTCAACTCAGCCCTGAGCATGGATCCACATAGACAAAAAAAAAAAACAAACATCTGTAAGCATAGGCAAGCATGGTATCACATGGTATTCTGTAAGGAAAATACTTCTCTGCCGGCCAATAAGGAGGGAAAACTGAAGGATGCAGGGAGTGCATTCCACTTATTTTTTTATAATGACCTATAACACTTTACCATTCTATGGGAAGAAAAGAGACTACATTACATCAATGTCTGAATTATAAGAATGTTTTAGGAAAAATGGCATATTTTCAAGTCTCACTTAAGCACACCTCTTAACAACCAGGCACAAAAAAATCATAGCACTGACCTTTGAAAGTCATATCAGAAAGTCAAAAAGAGGAGCACATATTATGATTTTCAGTATAATGACTATATATGCTAGACATTTAGTGGTTGTGAATCTTTGTATAAACTTAGTTTATACATTTAATAAAGTATGATCCCATGAATAGGTCTGACCTTACGAGAAACATCATAAATATAGCAGTGGCCATGCCAGTCCTAAGGGTCAAAATCATATGGTTATTCCTAAATCATAGCAGCTGGAAAGGTATGTGCTCAAGTATGTTCAACAACATTTCACCCAGACAACCTTGAGTAAAGATGATTGTTACTGTTGAGGTGAGACCCCGACTCCATGTGCAAAACTGGGAGAAAAGGGTTGAGGATGGATGGATGAGTATTGATCTGACATCACTCTTCCGAGGAGAAAAAAAAAGTTTCAAATGAAAGTCAGTAGTTTATGGCTATGCCACATTGATTTCCACATTAACACAAATCTGAACAATTTGATCATTCCCACATGGTGTGCTGCTCTGTACTGAAACACATTTATATAAAACATTTCTGACTTGCCTATATTAAACCCTGAAAGAGATTTATAGTGTTGGAATTATCTTTTTACATGTTGGTACATAGGTTCGCAGGTGCTTCCATTTTGTAGTTTGATTTCTGGGTCTCTTGCTAACATCAAGTATTCATCTATGAAGAGCATGGGTCAGATTCATGTATGCCTACAATTCATGCTAAGTGCTTTTTCATGATATGCAGTGACAACAGCACTAAATGATATTCATAAAACAGCTCTGCATGCCACACCTGCCTTCAAAACAAGGGTAAGCAGCAGAATATGGTAATGAAGTCATAAGCAGGTAAAATACAAGGTACCGAAGCAATTCAGCATGACTGAGCACTTCAGTAATGTATGAAACACATACTGTAGGAGGTCAAGGAGGGCAAGCCTGACACCAAAGAGGTGAGTGCATGTATGAGTGAGAAATCAGGTTAACAGTGAGTTTCCATTGTCAGGACCAAAACAAATAGCTGTAAATCATTCAATAGTAATTCTATAGACATCTGTGTGTGAGGTGGTATGGCCAAGATGAGTTGTACTGTATGTGGGTCTAGAGGAACACAATCTAAGAACTTGTGGTAACATTACATCCTGGCATATTGGGCAGGTATTAACTATGGTATAGAACACAGTTCACCATTACTGCCCCTGACCATGAGAACAACCTCTGCCAGGATTTGCACTGCTAGTTCCAAAACCCGGTCTAGAAGTTGGGGTGCTACCTAAATGTGAATGATGTCTGCTGGACAAGCTTTCATTATTAAGCTTTCATTATGACTACATCCATAACCACATGACCTACCATGTCTGGGTGTTGACACCTCAATCACTGATGGAGCAGTGAAAGTAGTACCACTTCTGGAGTGGGATCTGACATGGCAATGTCAGCTAGAATCTGATGATGCATCAGCTCTCTGGCCATGTGGATGCTGATTGATCCACAGCAGACATTCCATTACAGATACTGCTTGGTCCAATATATCATTTATCTGGTAAAAGGAGGAACTCACATTGTTCAGGCAGTCTTACATGTCAGAATTCACAACATTCAATACCCTGTCTCTTCCAAGGTTCTGATGAAATGTGCCTCTGCCTCCATGATAGTCCTACACATACATTGCATGGCACCTATTGACTCACATGATTACAAGGTGAAGACTCTTCCATCTCTGCAACTGGAGTACCCATACCACTCTGAACTAGCATGTCACCCTCAATCTGTCCTATCTCAAATAGTTCCATGCAATGATTGTGCACAGGCATACTGACTGTATTCAAACTCTGGGCAGGGGTTGTGGAAGCCATAATTTCAGTGTCAGACTAACTCCCTGCAGCCCTAGACTGTGCCTCTTCACCACCAGCATCATCAGAAGCTACCAATGCTCCAACATCATGCAGTTACTGTTCTGCAGTGCTGGTGGCAAGCACACACGTGATTACAGTAATTTAACACAAGAAGTAGAGAAACCTAAGAAAAAAACAATCAGATTTATTCTATGTAAGCTTGACTTAAGCAGTAATAGATGCAAATGCAATTAGAAAAGGAAATACTGTAGACTTCAATACAAATTCTATACAGTATCACAAACTAAAAAAAAAAAGCATGGCCATACAATTTGCAGGTGGTTGTGAATCCTCAGTATCAGATGTGCCTAGATAAACAAACTGGAGATGGAAAGAGAGAAGATAAGCATTAATATGAAAATGATAATTAAAGACAAACATCACCAACCTATGCATATAAATAATGATCTTATACACTTATATCACAATCCTCTACCTCTACCCTTTCCCTCTTACCCTCTTTATCTCTGTCTATCTGACTTCCTCTTTCTCTCTCTCTCTCTCTATATATATATATATATATATATATATATATAAAATCCACCTATGAGCCTATGTTCAGCACTGCACTGGAAATCCCCAATGAGATGCCCAGATCATTTACAGTGCACAAGAGCTCCTCTATCTCTGTGATTGGTGGTTTGATAGAATGACCACCACCAGTATCCCTCCATTTCTGTGCTATAACGCTGGATATTTTCTTAACCTTGGTGGTCATGTAGCTGTCCTGAGGTGATTGTATTCACAACCATGGGCACCTACAGTGTTCACGTCATCAACAATCAGTCACCAGATACAGCCAAAGAAGGGCTTGTCATCTAAGACTCTCTGCAATATGCATGATCCATGTTGAAGGAAGACCTGCACTATTACCTAATTTTCAGCATCTGAGAATGCAGATTTACCTGTCTCATATGTTTTTGGAGCCATATATCTGTACGTGAGTTAAGAAAAACAGAAAACCACAAACAAATATATGTTATCAGAAAATGATTCAAAGTAACTGACAAAAAATATATGCATTTATGCAAGTAACATTAATCAAAATTACCTAACTGCTCTATACAAGTACACATATTTAACACATAACAATAACCCCTCCCCCAAGAAAAAATCAATGACAAACATGGTACAGCTGAAAAATTTGTAACACTGGAAAAGATAGCAGCATTAAAAATGAATAAGTGTATGAAATTAAACTGTTGCATTTGGGATAAGCTTTGTTGATATCAGCCATATACAACAGGCTTAACACACTTTTTGGCCTAAATGCAATCTTCACATTGCTACTAGTCATAAAAAATATTTTGACATGTTTACATCCTCAAAGAAATGTTGCTATAAAATCATGTAACACTAGATGAGGATACTTCAAACAACTGCTATACCTTATGTATCACTAAAAATGGACAAGCTGTAGACATCATGCCATGTCATGTAAAAGCCATTACAACTATTTAAATATTCATTTTAAAGAAATTTTGTATACCTTGACAGGATTTATATGAAAGTCTAAAAAAGTAATGCAGTTATAGCAGTCAAACAACAGTATCTTAAGTTGGTAGAATCCAGATGGCCTCCCCAAATATGATAGCAGTGCCTTGGCACCAGGTTGTGCCTATATACTACAGATTAACCCTTCTGAACCCTGTGAATATCAGGTGTCATCTCATTATCATTCATGAATCACACAATCTGCTCAATGTGCTGGGCAGGTAAACATGGTGTGAGGACCTACAAAATGGTATACAGATGCCCTAGCAGCACACGAACACATATTGGAAGGGAGCTGCTAAGGGCTTGCAAGTGTGACTCTTTAGCAGTAGTGCATGAATAATTAAGTGTCAAACATTCCTGCCACTTTGTTGTGCACATACAGAGGGAATGTCAGGGAGAATACAACCATGAAAGAAATCTGAGATTACTTTGAATTACTAAGTAGATAAAACATTATTACACATTTCTGAATATGTGAGTTCAAAGTATAAGTTATGTGAAGTGCATGAAAAAGACACATACAAACAAGACATATCTAAATACATACAAAATGCCATCACTTTACAAATGTATCAAAAGACAGTTACTGCTAACAAAAGAAAGAGAAGAACACATTCTTGCATTGTGTACATTTATATTGCTGTGACATGAAGTGTGAGGTTAACCATTGCAAATGTCCAAAACATGCAGACATCAACTGTGACATGACAAAGGGCAAATTTGCCAAATGTATATATGGCTTCAGAAATAAAAGTATTAGACTATCGAATCTTAAGTATATGTGCTCCACTTTCTCTTACTCATAAACCGCTCTCTGTTTGTGACACATACTGTTAATCTTCCCAATCTTTCATGTGAATGATGTGGTTTCAAAGTTCAGATTTAGAGTGGGTAATATCTACGCGAAACAATTGATCCTTAATGCCCACATTTTCACGGCATAAGTCTTCATGGTTGATAAATCATCACACTGATACTGTCATTATTCTTCCTTTTCTTTGGCTTCATGCTTTGTACATCACTTGGTATTGAGCAAAGGGGACTGTCAGCAGGCACTAGCAGTGATGGATGGTTCACTTTCCAAGGCAAAAGCTCAGAAACTGATCTTGAAATGCCATCAGCAGTGCAAATAAGATTGACACCAGTGCACTTTTGTCAGCACACCAGACAGTACAGGCTGGAGAAAATCCACCCATCACCTATCTTTGTTAGTGGATCAAGGTATTTATGCATAAGATTGAAGAAACAGCAGAGGTAATTTCAGGTTCAAATCCAGGCTACAAATAGTTTTACTGAGAGGTTCAGAATGTCACACATGTTTATTATAAATGGAACAACACAACCCTGTGCAATGAATGTTAAATGTATTACCTGTACTCTTTCTAAATTTGTGATAAGCATAACACTGATAATATTTTGTTTAAGTAACCATTTCATATTATAATGATAAAGTACTTAGCAATGATAGACATATATACATTTCTCTATAGCTCATTATGTTAATACACTGACATATATGTAATATCAATAGTAATACAGGGTTTGATTCCAGTTTTTGATAACTTGAATACTTAATTTCAAATGAAAGAAATGTTTTGTTGTTAGAAACCAAGTTATTCTTAGTATACATAACACAATGTGATATGCATGATGCAAAAATATGACATTTACTAAAGTGTGAGTAAATAAAATCAGTATCATGATCAATGTGGATAAATGTACAATATTCTTGATTACTTATCCATATCTCCCAAGTGGTAATCATGACAGTAATACATTTACATTAAAAAGATGTACTTCTTACTCATTTATGGTATGTCAAAAGGAGTTAATGTAATCTGCAGTGTGACCCCTTCATCAAAACTTGTGATTACCTGAAGGCCTAATTATGTTTAAGAGAAATTTAAGTCATCATGTGGCAAACACTGTTAAAAAGTTGAATGTGTTAGAGCTACATCATAAATGCTGGATTTATTGCTAGATGAACTCTTTAATTGGATTCAATTGAAATGTTTACTCTTTTTTTTGCTTCTGCATCTGTATGCTATTTGGCATTGAATACCATTAAGTGTCAGCAGTCAGAGTCAGTAAGTGACATTCCACTTGTGAAAAGCAATTTTTTTTAAATTAATTTGGGATGTGCAAATGAAACTGGTGCTGTTGTACTTATGTCAGCAATGTGAACAGTACAGTAGAGAGTTGATTATCCAAACTAATTGGGTCCAAGGGTAGTTTGGATAATCAAACTGTTCAGATAATCAAAAATGCACTGAGCCGGATAAAAAACTTCTAAAATTTGCTTTTTTCTGCACTCAGGGAATACACTTTTCAACAATTCAGCAAGATCAGTGGACAATAAAGAATATTTTTCACACACAAGCAGACTACACATTCAAAAAACTTGCACAAGCTATATGTATAATGTTTGCACATTCAGACTCAATGATTTTTCCTACCAGCAAACTTTGGAAGGCTGGGTTCAGATAATTGACATTTTGGATAATCAACATTTGGATAATTACCACCAAACATGGCACACTCTTACAATATGCAGATGACTCAACCATCATCTGCTCAGCCCAGTCCCTACCCAAACTGCAAAAAGTCACACAGGAAGCCTTTGCCTCTGTTGAAACATGGTTATCCGATGCCCAATTAATACTCACCCCAAACAAAACTAAACTACTCATCTTACAACCCACCAAACATACTCAAAACAACTCTCCCTTTAACATCACTGCAAAAGACAACACCACTATATACACAACTGAACACACCAAATTGTTAGGAGTGGAAATAGACAATAAACTAAAATTTGACATTCAAATATCCATGACCATAAACAAGTCCGCAAAAAACTAGGAGCGTTATACAGAAATAAGCAACTTCTCACCAAAGCAGCAAAGATTTCAATAGCAAATTCCCACCTTATCTCCACCCTACTTTATGCCTCTCCAATATATACCAACCTAAGGCAATGCAATCTAAACAAGCTAGAGACCTGCTACAACAAAATCGCCAAATTCGCCACAGGGGCATCCTACCGTAGTCACCACTGTCTCTCACTTGCTGAACTGGGATGGCTTGAACTCCCTCACCTCCTTCAATGGTATCAACTCTCACTCGCCCACAAACTTATAAACCATCAACTAAATGTCCCATCCCTCCAGAATCTACTGCAACCCTATCGCACCACCAGGCCACTAAGATTCAGCAACAAAAATCACTTGCAGATCACTAAAGCCAATAACTCTGCTGGTGAAGCACTATTCTCTTGCACCATAGCCAAATTATGGAACTCCCTCCCGCCCACAATTACCTCCGTACCATCATGTACCCACTTCAGAACTTTACTAAAAGCGCACCTAAAAACATGCTGGCTATGCCCTTGCAACTCCCACTCTAATATCACCCACCCCATCCAACCACTACCTTTCTTTCTACTCCCCTAACTACCTTGACTATAGCAAGCTCAGATGCTCATAAGCCTAGTACTTATTATACAGCAGGAACTTCTTATTGTAACATTTGTTAATGTCTGTTATGTACTTCACAGATAAAGATTCTAGTTGTCTACTGATGTACTATGCTCTTCATCTGTAAATATGTTGTAAGTAATTGCTATATAAATTGCAACGGATAGAACATTGTTTTGAATTACTTGAAACGCTTCATGGAGAAAGTTTTTATCATAGAAAGACCTCAATTGTTCTTCATCACCTTTTGCTATATAAATTGTTAATTGCTATGCAATCCAATGTAACTACTGTCTGTTTATTTTAATTGTGGAGCTTTTCTCCCCGAGCCTCCGCTGAAAATGGACCTACGTCCAGTCGGACACTCCCAGTCAACAAATATAAATAAATAAATAAATAATTGACTCTACTGTATTGTCAATTACTTTTCTCTGATCAAAGGTGTTAACGTACCAAGTTTGCAGAAACAGCAGAAGTAATACTGGGATCAAATCCAGTTTACAGATAATTTATGGGGGGTGGTTCAGAATAATTAGTGTCACAGGATTTGTATTAGAAATCTAACATGAATTAAAAATGACTGTTAAAAAAACAAAACTGTAAGACAACTCTGTGTAGTTCAGTTATAATCTGTGCAAAGTATGTTAAGTATAACAGTGATGATAGTTAATTTAATCTACACTTGCATATCTACATCTGGACTATGGTTATTGAATAAAGTATGACTCATCACATAGAATTTATTAGGTATGAAGGACAATATGTATGTATGGCACCTAACCCAACATGTTTTACTCAGATTATGCAACTCAATGCATATGAAATTGACTTACAGAAATAAATATTGGCTTTACTTATAACTCAGGTAACAAATTAGGTGATGTCATACACATACAGGTATGTCATAATTAGATCTCCACTAATGTTGAATTTGTTACACCTTATCTTACAACTTCAAAATGAAGTGTATTCTTTCTGACATCTTCTATTACTGTCTCCTGTGACAGTGCAGTTACTAGTTCTATAAAGCATGTATCATAATTGATAGGAGTTTGAATCTAGTAAGATCTGCCTGTCAGACAATTATGACAGACATGAGAAGTTTGGCCAAAGACTGGAGATATGGCACAGTAAGAGGGCCATTTTTTAAGGCCTTACACTCCATAGTAGAGGAGCCATAACCATTAAATAGAATGCTAACATAATCCCTTCAAGTGTGTACTTAATGACACATCAGATATGCTTCTTTGTGTGGCTCCAATGGTTGCTACATCTGTTTGTGAGTTGACCTTGTCACATGTTTAAGTCTGGCAAGGGCAAGGTGTAACTGCTAAGTATGTCTGTGAATGCTTACAGGTATTATTTATTTCCCCCAAAATAATGATCTTTATTGCATGACATCTTGCAAACATTACATAGACATTTTATTATTTTGTTCACAATATATTGTTTTAAAGGAAACAAGGCCTTATTCATCATTTCTTAATATTTGCCATGTTGCAAAATCATCACAACATGTTAGTGGCCCTGATTTATGATACTTTATTGTGGTTTTGAGCTGGGTAGTTGATGTTATTGTAGCCTTTGCTATACTTCTTGATAACCATGACCAATATAATGATGTATTAGATGCAGGCTATGTAGTACAAAGCACATTAGGTAATCAATGTCCTGAGATAGTTTTGTCATTTGCTATTTTTTGTCAAAAAGTGATAGAATTAGCCTCTGAAAGGTTGGCTTTGCCAGCATCCATGCAATGGACTTATTGACCCACATGTGGAGAATGACAACATTTAGTTACATTTGCCACAAGCCAGTGTACAGTCAGTGTATGCAAAATGTAAATTGTCAAAACGTCACTTACTAATACATGTTAATTTTTCACATAACTGTTATTTAAGTTACTGCACTGTCACACAGGTATTACAAACATGATTTAAAGGTTCGCAACAGGGCTAAGTATCAGGTATAATGTGATGCTATACTGCATTCACATCTCTACTTTGATAGACTTTTTTTATTTCAACATGTATGGTGTCACACTTGCAACAGGAAGAACAGATGTTATATCATTGATTACACTATGAATGCATTTTACTCAGCCAAAAATTTGATACATTTCCCAGTAGATGACATTTACTCCTTTTATTACACTGTAGATGTGTCCCTCTTGCACGTTTGTTAACTTTTCCATTATATTGTGTCCTTAAATAGACAAGATTACTTCTGTTGGTTAAAATACATTTAATTACTGTTGTTTTTGCACTAATATTTTTATTACTTACTACACTTTCCTCATTAAGTTTCCCTGCCTCTTAATTATGTAATTCAAGTTGCCCTTGTCTTGCATTTTGCTGCCCGCACATGCTTGTTTACTTGGGTTGTGTGTAAAAACACTCTGCTGTTTATATTGTATGCTTAAACCTCTGTGCACCTCAGTAAGACCACTAGCCCAGTGCTCTGGACATGAACACTTTGCTGCTGAATGTAGCTGTGCTTAATGGCTTGCATATTGGATGAGTACTACTGCTCATCGTACCAACACAAATGAAAGATGTAGGCTTAGCGTGACATGTACATGGAGGTTAATGAATTGCCAGTCATGTTTTTAACTTCTTCTGTGTCTCCACACTCCTATTACTTTGCATTGTATTCATTTTTAGTATCTTTATTAATTAATTACTAACTGAAGCACAGAAAAAGTGAGGAAGACTAGGGTCTCCCTGCTGGGTAGAACTAAATACTCTGAAAGTCTCTTGCCAGTTGTTAATATTTTAGCTGACAGTCTATTCTATAAAACTTTTATTTTCCTCAAATTCATCTCATATTCCTACTATGTCTAATATCTTCCACTGCTATGTCCAGTATATTGAGTTATAATCTTCTCAAAATCTGCAAAAATGGACACAACTTGGTTAGAGATGGCCTGTCTTTTCAGCTTGCATTAAAATTCTTAGCAATCTTTTAAGGTGTGCAATACCTATTTATCCTATAAAACACTTGTCTTTTAAAGAAATAAACAGAAGGATTCTACCTTTTAAAGAAGTAAGCAAAAGCATTCCATCTTTAATTTGTTTGCTTGCACTCTAACATATATTTTATATCTACCTTCAGCAAAAAGACAGGATGATAGATTACTCCTTTACTGTCATCTTTGCCAGGTTTCTGGAAAAAGAAAACACTGGTTGATGCAGTGGCCCAGACTTAGATGTGTACCTTCTGGGGTCTATATTAAAATCGCGAAAGCTCACTTACGTGAATATGGAAACGTCGACACATATATAGTGAACCGCGAAAACACCGAACGTCCTGAAGCATGAAATTCGAAATGTCGAATCGTCATAGTTGGCCCTTATACGGTATAGCTCCCTAACGTAACTGTGCAATAGTTACGGATCTTAGGGTTTGGGTGTGGGTTAAGGTAAGTGCATCCATAGTAATACATACAACCTTTACTTCAGGGTTAGAAGTAGGGTTATGTTAAGTGCATGTATAGTAATATTGTTGTGTAGCTGAATGTATATGTAATGTATGCTTTTCCTGTAGTTGGGTGTTGTTTGTTTATAGTTAGATACATTTGTGTGTAGAGAATGTTTGATTAGGATATGGGATATACGGGTGAGGTGTAGATATGGGGAAGTGTGGATTATTTATTTTGTTTGGGTAGGTAGTACATAGCGGACGGTGGGGTTGGCCAACTATGATGATTTGACATTTCAAATTTTGCTTTTCAGGACATTCGGTCTTTCGTGGTTCGCTATATATGGGTCGACGTTTCCGTATTCGCTTAAATGAGGTTTCGCACTTTTAATATAGACCCAACCTGCTGGAATGCATTACCATTTGTTTGAAAATAATAATTAGGAAAACAGAACCTACAGATTGCATGGGATGGGGAGGAGTGGAAAAGTAGAGAAATATTACCAAAAGCAAGAGGCTGAGGAAAGCAGAATGGCATAATGCATTTAATACATGCACAGCTTCATTGGTAAGTACAGCAAGCTACTTTAAGCCTAACCGATTTTCCTTTTTTGTGCTCAAATTAAACTATACCACTTGGTTAGAGATGGTCCTTATCTATCCCACTATCAACAATTGTATATTAGTACTAATGAGAATAACTGGGAATCATACCATCGATAATTTGAGAGGACCCATGCATGGGGTAAAGCATTTAGGAGATGCCTCTGTCTATTAGTAGTACAAAGGTCAGTCCTGGGGTAAATTCTCAGTTTCATATCCATATATCCAAGTTGTGCTTGAATTAGGACAGTGATGAACTGTTTTTTTATGTGGATGGGGAGTCTGTTCTACAGCAGCAGTATCCTCTTTGAGATACATCTGTCCCACCCAACCATTCTGATGTTGCAGAAAAGGTTTAGATCCCTAGACTATGTACTTCTGATGTCACTTGACTTGCTGATGTGCAGTAAATCCATCAGTAATGGGTTGGATGTTGCCTTGTATGCCAGACACAGTCACATCTTAGCAGTCTGTAGGATACCAAATATAGTGGTATGGCTTTGAGTTGGTCCATGTAGGACATGTTATTTAGGTCTTGTACCTTTTTAGTAAGGTATGTCTGTGGACATTCCAGTTGCTGCATATGTCTGGACAGATATATGCCAAAGGGGCTTTATATTCAATAACTGACCTAATGAGGGATGAGTAAAGGGGGGTAATGACATCACTAGAACAAGGCACAACACCTTAACTTAAATGCTGTGCAATATAGAAGGACTTTCTTACAATAAAGGGCATTTTTTAAAAAAGAAAAATGTGTATTAAACTATCATGTATGACATAGGCAAGTATACATTTATATAAATGAGAACAAACCATATTGACACAATTTTAGTTGTAAAAATTATTCATCACAAACCATATTGGCATAATTTTAGTTGCAAACATTATACATCCCTTATAATCTATCCAGTCATTGTCAGTCAAACATTACATAGCTCATTCAAATCCTGCCCTCTTTTAAACCTCATTCCTCCTCTGCATGTATTGTTCCCATAATTCCCATTTTTCTATGTAATTTGCTCCTTCCTTTTTCTAAAGATCCCCATTCCAGTTGTTTTATCTTTGTTACTGTATTCACTACCTCCAGTACAGTTGGTTTAGACTTTGAGTTCCGTTTTCTAGTAATTGCTTTTTTCACAAGCCACCATAATTAGATTCAAAAAGGCCTTACTGTGTCTAGACAATTCTGATTCTGAATCATAGCTCAAAAAATAATTTCCTTAGTTACACAAAATTGTAAATCCAGTATCTCTGACAGAGTAGTTTGCAAGGAATCTTTAAAGTCTGCCAACTCATTACACTATCAGAAAAAATGTTCCCAGATACCTCTTTCTTCCTCATCACACCTCCAACATTTGCTGTCTACCTGAGGAAAAATTATTTGGAGTCTACTTATGGTATAAAAATACCTATGCAAACACTTCCAAGCAAAGATCCTAAATCTTCTAGACTTTATTACATATCTGGGAGACATAAATATATCACCTCATTGTTTCTTTGTGAATTGCTTATCCAGTCTCTCTTCCCAATCCTTTCTAACATCCTTGGATTGATTCTTATGGTTATCATGCAATATTTTGTATGTTCTGCTAATTATGCCTTGTTAACAGCGGTCCTATTTGTGCTGGTCTTTCATTTGGATCCCCTATTTCTTTTTATACTCTGATATCAATCCTTGATATAGAAGATAATATCTAGCCTGAAGTCCAAATAAAATCTTGGCCTCTTCCCATTTTTTTACTTTTCCTTCTCTAGTTATTTGCTCCCAATACCTTGGTTCTTTTGTCAACTTTCTCCAAAAAACTCCAGCCCCTCTTGCCTATTGTCTGAGTCCCTAATTGCAGTCATCTCTATCGAGAGAATCGGCTTTCTCCATTCCCATGTTGGCTTAGTTCTTAGAATACCTCCTACTACTTTATGAATATAATATTTTGTGCAGATATTGTTATTCTCCTTAAGGATCTGCATCCAAAATCCCAGTCTCTCCTTGTTTCTTTACCTTCCCTCCTGTTTCATAATCATTCCTTTTCACTTTTAATTATAGGTTTCTGCTTGTGCTATGTATAGCAGCCTTAACTGTGTTGCTCTAAAATACCTGATCAAGAATTAGGTCACTATCCACATGAGTCCCTAAATCTAGAGTAACTGGGTCAACACCTAAAGGCATATTGTCAATGTGGTAGTTGTGTGGGGTAGATGACTTACCAAAGAATATAGTAACACATTTTTTTTTACATTTAGTTACAGTCCATGACTTTTGCACCAGTTATTTATTTGGGATAAACCTTCCTGCAGGATGGCTAAGTCATTTGGAGATCGACTGACTGATCCTAGCTTGGAGTTATCTGCAGAAAAAGCCCTTTGGTGTTGGTTTTTACCTTAAAAAAAGTAAATCCCACACAGGAGGAGGTCTCAGCATAGAAAACTGGGAACTCTGTTGATGTCTGGTCTCTTTGAGGATAAAACTTCCACCATTTTGAATTTCTGTGTCCTACATGAGAGCCAGTCGGCAATCCAGCAGGTGACACAGAGGTGAATTCACAGTTTATTAAGATTTTCTAATATCCCTGAGTGGAGAATTGTGTCAAAAGCTTTGCCTAGGTTGAGGTATGAAATTGCTTTGATGACCTTTTCAAAAAAATATCAACCAGGTTGAATAAGCATGACCAGCCCTTGAAAATAACTTTAAGAAGAGGGATATATTTTGATATGCCAAAGAGAAGGAGAAGCCCTTAAAATTATTGTAGGACATGAAAGTATTAGAATGCAACAGAAAAGGGGAATAGTTTGCAGATAGGATAAGCAGAGAATTGTAAGGGATATAAAAGCAATGTTGGATGATTCAGTATGGAAACCTAAAGAATGAAACTAGATGAAGTGTTTTATTTTTAAGCTAATTTATTTGTTTTTTTGAAGCACAGCTAGCAAACTACTCTATAAAGGAACAATTCAAAAGAATGGAGAACATTTAGAAGAAAAAAAGATCATTAAAAAGTATACTGATGATTTAGTGGTCTGCATTGATAGACTTTTAGACATATTATCAAAGAAAGTGTTTAAGTAAAATGCTATAAAATACTATAAAATTGCAACCACCTGACTGCAAGTGCATTGAAAAAAAAGCTCAAGAAATTAAACATATCAGGCTGGCATAGCTTTTCAACATTATTTATGTTCATTATTTCATTAACTTCTTATCTGAATGCCACATTGCTTTAGCCCTTTTTGTTTATTCATAGAAGAACTGGAACATTTCAAGAAAATGTAGTAATGGCTGGCAATTGTATCTAATCATACCTAACAGTTACCAACAGAGAAGGGAACTGCTGCAGCTAATAATACAGCAATGTTGCACATTTTCTGGGAGTAAACAGATATCAATGATCAATGGAACTGTATCAGTAAGGAATGGGAACAAATCTATTGGAAGAATGCATAAAAAACCTAAATACAGGCTTTGTGTATTTGAAATGCTATGAGTGAGAGGAGAGTATACAGAAGAAGTTACATGGAAGAAGAATGTGACAGTAATATCAAACTGAGCAAACAGCAAGTGGAAAGGGTCACTCAGGAAGTGAAACCGCAAAATTCAAATGCAACATAAGCATTATAAAAGAGAAGCATGTGCTCAAATAAACACATTTGCTAGAGGGGATATTAATGAAATGTCATGTGGTCATGCACTATGATATCAAAAGCCATCTCAGTAAGGATTAAAGCAGGAAAAGAAAGAGACAGAACACAGGTCTTGCAACACAGGAATTATCCACCATGAAGTTATGACAGAGGATTCTTATAAAGAGCAGCAATACTTCTGAAAGAAGATTCACTGGAGTTGTGAGTTATGGGCAGTGTCAGAAAAGTGATATCAGAAGAGAATAGAGGAAAACATTCTGTTAAAAGGAGAGAAACAGCATTGCACTGGGTATACTGATATGTAAAATAGCAGTATGACCTTTAAAGACAAACAGGATGAATGTTTCCTAAAAAATACGGCATTAGTTTTTTGTTATTCTGACTCTAAATAGATAAGCATTGGCTTAGCAAGCTCATCCCAAAAGATGTATTTTAAAGTGAAATGCCCGAGTGGCAGCATATTGAGCAAGTGATTGTGAAAGTATGAGTGATGATTGTGGTGCCCTCTTTAAACATACATTCACATACATGCATACATACATACTGTTAGAAAAATATGTATTAATGTGTGTATTAGCAATATGCTTAGTGCATTTAGAGCTTAGGGTTAACACATTTATTCTATTTCATACTGCATAAATCTGTACAAACTGCAGTTGCTTTCTGACCTTGTACTGTTAGCTAAAATCTTGCTTGTGCCTTGGAAATTTACTGAGAAGCAGGTGATTTATGCTTGCGTTAGGAAAATAATGAATAGAACAATACTACTTGTATGAAACTTAGACAAGAAGTTCCGCTGTGCCATGAGAAAATACACAGCTGTAGAAGTTACAGATCATTAGTACAAAGCCTGCTTGAAAATATAAACTGCAATCAGCATTTGCTTGTATCTGTATTAGAAAAGTACCTTGAAAAGTAACACTGTAGAATAGATGCTTGTAAATGGATTAATGGCCATCAAGGCCAGATTGTTTTTCTGAAAAGTTTTTCACAAATCTAGTCATGTCAGCAGAAAATCTGAAGTAACATCTTCTGTAGAACAATGCTAAAAGTTGTGCTTGATTACATCAGCTTAGAAGGCCATGTCTTGTAAAATAGTATAAGAATGAACATACTTCCTGTTAGTAGTTAGACAAATCCTTGTATTTGCATGTTTTTGTCTCCTTGCTGCAAGTAAATTAAAGTGCCTTAACTGAACCTTACGTGTATTGGTCTTTGAAGTTTTTTCCTTTGACAGATTGGTCCTTTGGACCGGAAACCTTCACTTCGCCTCGGATCAGACAGGCCAAGTGGCTTGAAACTGTACGGGGAAGAAACCACATCGGTTCTTCTTACTTGAAAAGTCCTCCGACTGAATTGTCGTACAAAAGAGGCCAGCCACTTTCTGATCTGCGACTGAAGGACGGGTTTACTCAAACCAGGTGATCAATCACGAAGGCTCAGGTAAGGTGAATCTACCTTCTTTTCTGTTTTAGATCAGGGACTAGATTTGTATTTGTTCTGTTAAGACTTTATTTTTAAGTCAGGGACAGAAAGATTACTGTCTTGTCATAGATCAGGGAAACAGAGCATGTAGGCAGTCATTCTGAAGAGACTATAAAAATATCCGTGGTACCACGTTAAAAAATAAGGTGTTACGTAACGATTAAAAGGGTAGAACAAAATGGGTAATAATTGTACAAAAAGGTCCCAAAATCCGCCGTTAACCGAAGACGCAAAATACATGCAGTCACAGAGTGCTGATAATATTAAATACTACTCAAAATGGGTTAATAAGTATGAATTTGATGGTAAACTAGAAAAATCCTCACTTGTCAAACTTGTCAAACAACTTAAAACCGATTCTAAAGGTCGGGTAAAAAAGCAACATCAAATAGGAATTCCTCAGGCACACAAGTGGATTGAGGAAGTAAATCGAAGGGAACAAAGGAGTAATAATTCAAAAGCAATGTTTTTAGATAAGGAGGGCAATAACTTAGTAATAGCATCAGCCCCTCTGCCTCCTTTACCAGAATATGAGGCAAGTGAACAAATTAGTCCACCCCTGCGATATCCTGCTGTCACTATAAGTAGAGACATTACAAAAGCGAAACCGTTTGTTAGAGATCCCGTCGAGACCAGGTCTCGAACACAGGCAGGAAACTCAAAAGGGGACATTGAGTTATATCAAATGGGTAGAAATTCACAATTTATGAGTGAAGAAGAAATATGCCCACTTATAGAAGTGCCTAATCCTCAGGCAGGGCAAGAAGGTCAGGACCCAACTATTCTAGTGTATAGACCTGGACTCCGGAAGACATCTGGAAAGCCACTGAGGGAATTCCCCATCCAAAAGTTAATTTTAGAAAGTTCTTAGAAGATTTGCAAGGAATGAGGCTGAGTTATAATTTAAATGGAGAAGAGGTAGAAAAAGTAGTCAGACAAATTGTGGGACCAGATTGGCACATGATTAATGGCGACTGGAATCCCTGTGATATTGCACTCAGGCCCCTCCCACATAGCAGTGCAGAATTAGACAACAGAGTGAAAGGTCTTACAGACTGAATCTCTGAGAAATGGAAGACTGAACTTGCATTAATCAATGCATCCAACAAGAAGGTGAAGTTATTGACCGATATTATGCCAGACTATTAGAATGTTTCAATAACCATTGTGGAATGCAGGTTCCTGGAGACCAGACACATGATTCCCCATATGAGCAGCAGTTAAAGAATATATTTTTGAAAGGCAGTATTGCACCTATAAGCAGCTTTATTACAAAACACGTGGTAGATCATCGTACAAGCAGGTTGCAGTCATTGCTTGAATATGCTAGGCATGCCGAAAGGCATTTTAATAGCAAAAAGAAAAAGAAAGCCCAGGTATTTTCTGTAGAATATGGAGCAGAAGTATATGTAGCACAGTCCAGGAAAAAGGGCAAGAAAAATGCCCAGGGAAACAAACAATCTGATCAACGATCAGAGGACTTTGAAGAGCGAAAGAAGAGGAGTGAATGTTTTAAATGTGGTAAGAAAAGACACTTGGCAAGGGATTGCAAGAAAAACAAGAAGGCAACCACGGAGGATAAGGGGGGTGAGGACTGACTATATGGTAGTCAGGAATCACTAGAAGGGGATAGCAGAGAAAGAAAAAATGAGTATGTGATAGAGGGAGTAGAGAATGTGACAGAAGAAATAGAGGAAGTGCAAGAAGTCACGGATAGTGAAGAAAATGAAATGTTGGATTTGGCTTTATTGAGCTTAGAGCTCTATTTAGCAGACACAAAACCAGAAGTTACACTCCTGGTAGAAGGGAGGGAAGTCAGATTCTTGTGTGACTCAGGGGCATCATGGACCCTGGTACATCCCTTCAAACTGCCAGAGAATTCAGAGTCACCTGATTACATATTAGTGAAAGCAGCTAATGGACAGCTGTATCGGGAGCCCCTCTCCCATAGTATTGTGATAACTGATCCTGTTTCAGGATTGACCCAGAAAAGCAAAATTGTTGTTTCTGCAAAATGCCCAGTAAACCTCTTGGGCAGAGACCTTATGCAGCTATTTGGTATAGCAGTAGTTCCGACTATGCAGGGTATGGAAGCACAGCGACAAATTGATACCTTTGCAGTGCAATTGGAGGGTGAAATGTTTTATTGGTACAGCCAGGACTTGGTTACAACTGGTCCAGGGGTGGTGACCAAAGAGTTGATGAATGTAGCCATCAGCAAGTTCCCCTCCCTTGACATTGATAAACAACATTTGTTGCACTGTACTCTGTATTATTGTAATACACCAGGACCTGATAAGGAATATGAGCAAGAATTGTTTAGAAATCATGCAAACAGATTAATATTACGTAATCTGTACTGGGACTCAGAAGGGAACAGTGTAGCCAGCTGTTCATTGCCCCAGGAGTTCTTTGCACTCTATAAATCAAATCGATTACCACATGTTAGCTTAACTAAGGACAAGAATGCAAAATGGGTAGACTCAGGAGAAAAAGTCACGAGATGGGAAAAACAGACAGAGTTAGAACTGTCAGAACAAGGAATACAAGTGCAAAAGCTGAATTGGATAACCCAGACCCATCCAGCTGTACACTTGCAGTCTAGCAAGGACAGCTGATTAGCACTCCTATTGAAGGAGGAAGAGAATGCTTTAAAGAATATACCAGAAAATCCCTGGTCAACAGGAAAATCAGATGTAGGACTTATTCGTACAGCAGGACCAGTTACTATTATGCCAAAGTCAGCATTTAGACCACAAAAGAGACAGTATCCCTTAAGAAAAGATGCAGAGGTAGGAATCAAACCTATTATAGCAACTTTACTTAAGGAAGGGGTGCTGGTGGAATCTCCTGATTCACCATGTAACACACCCTTATTTCCTGTTAAGAAAGCGAATGGAGAGTGGCGTATGGTCCAAGATTTACAAGCTGTAAATGATGCAGTAATACCAAGGGCACCTATGGTGCCAGACCCACACACCCTGTTGAATGATTTAAAACCTCAACAGAAATATTTTTCTGTGGTAGATATCAGCAATGCGTTATTTTCGATACTGACACAGCCTGACAGCCAGCATTAGTTTGCATTCACATTTCAGGGGAAAAGGTATACATATACGTGACTACCACAGGGGTATTGTGAAAGTCAAACCATATTCTCACAAGAAATGGCAAGCAACTTGGCAGGATTTACCCCACCAAGAGGTAGTCAGATTTTACTTTATGTTGATGATATCCTGCTGGTGTCCCCCACCCGGCAAGATTGTAAAGAGGATACCATAGTGCTATTACAATTTTTAGCCACTGAAGGACATAAAGTAAACAAAAATATACTACAGCTTTGGAAAAAACAAGTTAAATACCTAGGATATGTAATATCCAAGGAAGGTAGCACATTAGATGAGGACAGAAAAATAGCGATTTTGCAAGCACCAAAACCCACTACCAAGAAGGAAATGATGTCCTTCCTGGGTATGACTAATTTTTGTCGGAGTTGGATTCCAAACTATGCCTTGGAATCTGCATCGTTGACTAACCTGATTTATAAAAAGCCTATGGCAGCACAGGATTTGATACAATAGACACCAGAAGCAGAATCTGCTTTCTGCAAACTGAAACAGCTAATAGCGTCCTCATTAGTTTTGGGATTACCAAACTATCATAAACGTTTTTTTCCAAACTGTAGATTGTAAGCAAGGTTATATGACATCAGTGTTAACACAGCAGCATGGGGACAAGCAAGGCCCTATTGCTTATTATTCATCACATCTGGTCCCAGTGGTACGGTCTTTACCTCACTGTGTACAAGCAGTAGTTGCAGCTGCAATGGCAGTACAGGCTTCGGCCTCAGTAGTGTTGTTCCACCCTCTCACATTGAGAGTGCCTCATGCAGTCGCAATTATTTTACTGCAAGAGAAGGTAGCATAACTTTCCCCTGCTAGGCATCTTTCCTGTATGACTATATTGTTGAGCCAACCTCATATGACAATCGAACGATTTACGACTTTGAACCCTTCTACCTTGCTCCCAACCCCTGCAGATGGCACACCACACAGCTGCCTGCAGGTGATTGAGCAAAAGACACTGCCTAACAAAGATCTTACGAATGTTCCCTTGGATGATGCCGAGGTGACATACTACGTAGACGGCTCATGCAAAAGGGGCCTGCAGGACAGAACCTAGTAGGATATGCAGTAGTTTCTGACACAGACATTATAGAAGCAAAATCTTTACCACATAGCTTATCTACACAGGCAGCAGAATTGATTGCCTTGACACGGGCATGTACCTTAGCAAAGGGTAAATGTGTAAACATTTTTACTGACAGCCAGTATACTTTTTCTACTGTACATGTTTTTGCGCAACAGTGGAAAAATCGAGGAATGATAACATCTACTGGCAAACCAATCAATCATGCACAGTTTATTTTAGATCTTTTAGAATCTATTCAGTTACCTCAGAAAGTAGCTATTTGTAAATGCACAGCTCAGGATTTCAATAGGTAATGTGAGAGCTGATACATGTGCAAAGCAGGCAGCTTCAGAAGTATTTCTTTTGAATGAGGAACTACAACCCTCTGAGATTTTAGACTTAGAAATGTTGAAGACAATGCAAACACTTACTATGCAAACTGAAAAACAAAGATGGGTAAAACGAGGAGCAATTCTCAAAAAGGGGCTGTACATCTCTAAAGAAGGGAAACCGATATTGCCATCTAATTTGTTTAGATATGCAGATTTGTTGAGCCATGGGCAGTGCCATGTCTCAACAGGGGGGATGGTACAGCTGGTGAACCAAGTGTTCACGACATACGGATTTACAAACTACTCTAAAAAATGTTGTTTGTTATGCCACATCTGTAATAAACATCATGCACAAGAGGCGTTAAAGCCCAAGCAAGGGAGTTTCCCCACACCACCGTATCCATTTCATACTATTTGTATGGATTTCATAGAGTTGAATAAATGTGAAAATAAGAAGTATTGTCTTGCCATTGTAGATATGTTTTCCAGATGAGTGGAAGCCTTTCCGACTAAATTTCCAGACGCTATGACTGTGGCCAAAGTTCTTGTTAAAGAAATCATCCCTAGATTTGGCATTCCGGAAAGGATCTACAGCGACAACGGCACACACTTCGTGAATCAGACCATACAGCAGTTAAGTAAACATATTTTGTATTTCTCTAAAGAATCATTGTGCGTATCACCCGCAATCAGCAGGGCTAGTAGAGAGACATAATGGGATTTTAAAGTGTAAGCTAAGAAAATTAATGATAGAAACACAGAGAAACTGGGTGTACTGTCTGCCCCTGGCACTGTTGAGCATGAGAACTGTTCCAAATGCAAAAGGATTGACTCCTTTTGAAAAGCTCTTTGGAAGGGCTTACTATATACCTCAGTAGAAATCTCTTATGCCCGCAGACCAGGAAGCTGACAGTACATTAGCAGAGTATATGTGTAATTTGTTAAATTCTAAACATTTGTTGCAGTTAAATTCTGTTTCAGATAAAGAATGAACCAGACCATCAGAAGTGGCAGTGCCCCCTGGAGCATGGATCTGACTGAAGATAGTTAAGAGGAAAAATTGGGCATCTCTGAAGTGGGAAGGTCCATATCAAGTGCTTTTGTTAACACCCACTGCAGACAAAATTGTGGAGCGTGCCTCTTGGATCCACCTGACGCACTGTAAATTAGTTAAAAACTTTGAACTGGACAAAAATCTTGTTACATGCCAGGAGCAAAAATGATAGAGTCCAGAAGAAACAGGAATGCAGGACAACCCTTTCCTCAGAAGTATTGCATAATCATCCTGTTAACTGTATTAGTGACAATAATCTTTTTGTTGTGGCCTTTTCTTTCCCCAGCCACACAGACTGAACTGAATAAATGTGAAGTGTTACTCATAAACTGGCATCCAAACTTTAACACTTACCAGGCAATTAAATATGTGTATGTTGAGACTTTCAATGTTTCGAATTGCTGGATTTGCACAGCTTTGCCGACAGCATATGGGGGGGTTATTAATGACTACAGTCCCCCTAGGGGGTCAATGAGACCTGGGAGAACTTGATTTATGATACCGCAACCATTACAGCACAAGATAAAATAGCATTGCACTTGTCTGTTCCACAAAAGGGAACTGTGTGTTTTTATAAAAATGATACTGTTCAGGTGGGTTGGAGCAATTGCAATGTGACTGTTCCTTATAGATGTTACACTAAAGGTAACAAAGTAGATCTTTATTGTAATACAAACTATGATTCATTTCTTGGATTGATGCACAAAACACTTGATGAAGTAAAACATAATTCTGTTCTTTATAAACAGCTATCTATAATTGATAGAAAAATGTTTCATGCAGGGCGAGTGTACATTCATAGCAAGGTTACTACTAAAGTAGAGGATTGTTATTTTGTGTGTGGCAGAAAGGCATACAAATGGTTACCTGAGAATTGGTCCGGCAGTTGTTTTTTGGGTTACCTGGTTCCGGCCATACGACACACTGCAGTTTTGCCTCATGGGAAAATTCAAAATGTCTGAAAAGTCGTCAAGAAACCTGTAAATCCAGTGGGACAAATCAATGCACGTTGGAAAGACCATCACTCTCTAGGTAAAGGACTGGCACACATGGACTTGAGTGATAGCGTTATATCGTAGGCAGGCATATTACCAGCATATGGAGCAGTGAAATAGATCTGGGAGCTGATAAAACTGTCAAAACTTCTCGAAGTAATGAGCAATGTGACTTTTTCTGCTCTCGAATTGGTGACTGATGAACTGAATGCTATGAGAACTGTAGTGCTCCAAAACCGCATGGCTCTCGACTTCACCCTAGCGGCGAGAGGTGGTATGTGTGTTCATATATTCCTGACCATAAACACGAGATAGACAATCATCTTGAGGTAATTCAGCAAGTGTCAGCCATGACCAAACCAGGCCCAAACCCACTGATGGACTTTTTCCAGAATTGGTTTGCGGGTGGGGTACCATCCTAATGAACATCCTGATTGCCATTTGTGTAGGTATGCTCCTATTGGGAGTATGTATTTGTTGTGGTATCCCCTGCATGAAAAGACTGATTAAAGACCTTATAGACATGTCGGTTTCTGAAACCTTATATCAAAGTACTGAGTTTGAAGAACTGTTAAAAGACTAAAATGCTTACATAAGTTTAAACTGAATGACTCTCTTAACTGCAAATCCTGAGTGGAAGAGGTTAGGAGAAGAAAATAAACTGTTTATGCTTATTTTGAAAGTAGAATAAAAGTATTAATAGGAGTGAAATGTTAGAAAAATATGTATTAATGTGTGTATTAGCAATATGCTTAGTGCATTTAGAGCTTAGGGTTAACACATTTATTCTATTTCATACTGCATAAATCTGTACAAACTGCAGTTGCTTTCTGACCTTGTACTGTTAGCTAAAATCTTGCTTGTGCCTTGGAAATTTACTGAGAAGCAGGTGATTTCTGCTTGCATTAGGAAAATAATGAATAGAACAATACTACTTGTATGAAGACAAGAAGTTCCGCTGTGCCATGAGAAAATACACAGCTGTAGAAGTTACAGATAATTAGTACAAAACCTGCTTGAAAATATAAACTGCAATCAGCATTTTCTTGCATCTGTATTAGAAAAGTACCTTGAAAAGTAACACTGTACAATAGATGCTTGTAAACGGATTAATGGTCACCAAGGCCAGGTTGTTTTTCTGAAAAGTTTCTCACAAATCTAGTCATGTCAGCAGAAAATCTGAAGTAACATCTGCTGTAGAACAATGCTAAAAGTTGTGCTTGATTACGTCAGCTTAGAAGGCCATGTCTTGTAAAATAGTATAAGAATGAACATACTTCCTGTTAGTAGTTAGACAAGTCCTTGTATTTGCATGTTTTTGTCTCCTTGCTGTAAGTAAATTAAAGTGCCTTAACTGAACCTTACGTGTATTGGTCTTTGAAGTTTTTTACTTTGACACATACATACATACGTATGTACAGAGACACAAAAACACACAAGAATACAGGAGTGCGTAGACTCTGCAACAATTTTTTGAGGTTGTAGCATTTTTTTAAGTCTGCTATATTGCACCACCACTTCAATTACATGTGTGTGTTTAGTTGATCTTGGCATGTTGTCTAAATGCTGATGTTTTATTTAACAGGGTTTTTGCTCTGCTTAACAGTTTCCTGGGTTTTGCTACATAGAATTCATGTTATTCACAAGAATCCTTTTCAGATACTTTTTGTGTAGTGCAGTAATGCTGTGTGTGCACGAGTGTGTGTTGTGTGTGTGTATATGTGTGTTTTGTACCATGGCTTCCTGACAGCTGGTGTTCATGATAGTGTGCAGTATGTTTTTAGCATGTTATTCTTTACA
>NC_056735.1:520306494-520313994 GCF_019279795.1 Protopterus annectens
TTAAGAAAAGTAAGCAATTTCTTTCTTAAATAATGTCATTGCATAATACAATAAGTGACTCGTGGATGTGAATATTTGAGTATTTACCCACGGTTGGTTTTGTTTAATTATTCAGGCTTCTTCTTCATGATCAAACCACACTGACCTCAGGTAAATCCTTAATATACCAGCACGTACTCATCGGTTATTGTTTAAATCTGGAACAATTCAGAATTTTCATCTTTGTTGCATCCATACCTTCTATATTCATATGGAATAGTATTCCATATAAAGAAGGGCATCATATATGATATCAGAGAGGAAGAAGAACACCAATTCAAGGATAATATATGTCAGGGACAACTCATAGGTTAAAAGATTTTCCCATTAAGGTGAAAGGAGCATGCATGGATGAGCAGGTGGACTAATAAAGTACATCATCGTTAAGAAAAATAAAGGGAGGAGGATGAGAGAAAGATGAGAGAGAGACCGAAGTAGATATGTAAGAGGAAGAAGGTAAAACATACGAGTATTGAGTATGTGAATCTGCCAGGAATGGAATGTAAGATTCCATATTTCAGGATAGAGGGAGAGAGCAGGAGCTTATCGACACCTTTAATTATTAGGAGTCTACCAAGTGGTGTAGGACTGCACAAGGATGGACAGATTGATGGACAGAGTACAGACCAAGGAGGAAGGGTCAGAGATGACCAAGTGAAGGCATGGTTAGCCTAAAGCACTGTATGCCACATTATGGTTTAAAGTGGGACACTGATGACACTTCAAAGATGAAATAATGCCATGGAATTTTAAACAAGTGTTTTATGTAGAGTTAGGGGATTAGATACAAACATAAATCAAGAGACCAGGACCAAGCTGAGAATGTAATCTTGCTATGGAAGTGGGTCAGTTATGGAATAATCAGGGATATGGACAAGTATCTTTGAAGAAAAGTCAAAATGACAAAAAAAAAAAAAATAAGCCAGTGTAACTTCATAAAAATGCAAAGCTAACAATTTAACCCAACTATATGACATACAGAAGATGGGATGAGATAACTGGAATGTGGAAAAGACGCCGGACAAGGAGGCTAACCAGTGGGAAATGATAGCAATGAGGGTAGGAAACTTGGTAGCTGAAAGGGAGCTAGAAGTGATAAGGAATGACCAAGATGTTTTCCATAAAGTAAAAAATGCATGATAGACCTGGCCAGATTAAGCAAAATGTCAGGGAGATAATAAAAGACTAGTAAAAATCACATGGACTTAAAACATGGCTTGCTTTGCTCTTCTCATTGTTAAGCAAGGAGGGTACTGTGTTAGGACAGAGGCAGGAGAGAGTGGAGGAAGTAATGGATAGTTGCCAAAACAGAGAGGGAAGGGGTAAAGAAGAAAGTGGATGTAAACAGCAATGTCTATAATTAAATTTTACTTTAACAAATGCATAGGATGCAGATAAGGCAAGAACAAACATTTATTCATATCTCACTGAGAACTGTTTTATTGATTTAAAATTATCAGTCAAAGTCATTCAACATATTTTCAATGTTAGGTTTGAGATCGCTGAACTGTGATGGCAAATAAGTTTTTTGTTTTTCCTAAAGTTAATCAATGAGTCAGTATATCTAAAAGTTGTTGATGTGAGGGGTAGAGGGGGTTTAAATACCATCTTAAAAAAAAATGTTAACATTTTTTCCTGTTTTTTTCTTGCCTCCTAGAGAACATGAATGGTTTGTTTTGCTAAGCTGAGTTGTGTAACAGGTTTTAAGCAAGCTTTTGAAAGCAGAATTACTGTCATGTATACTGTGTTGGCCAAAGTGGAGAAAGTGTGATAGTTCACTTTAAACAAGTTACAACTACTGGAGAAGAAACATATTCTTTATTGTTTATGTAGGTATCTATGCATATCTATCTGTCTATATATACAATATATATATATATATATATATATATATATATATATATATATATATATATATATATATATATATATATATATATATATATATATATATATATATATATATATATATATATATATATATATATGGGTCTACTATACATGATCGAAATCTCACAAAGCTGAGACCATATGATCAACTTTTGAAATTTCAATCATGGTAAGAAAAAAACAAACAAACAAACAAAACAAACACTAATCTTCACATTGCTAGCAAGGGGGGCAAGGACCACTGCACCCCCCACACCCACCAAAATTTAAATAAACCAACTCTGACATTGTACTACAGAGTGGAAGATGAAAATCTTCCCATCCTGCAAGTCATATGGTCTCAGCCATATGGTCTTCGGCTTTGTGAAATTTCGACCATGTGTAGGGGACCCATATATATATATATCTATAGTGTGTGTGTGTGTGTGTGTGTGTGTGTGTGTGTCAACATATCAGATTAGTGCATGGGTGTATGGTATCTTTTTTCTTTTGTAGTTAGTGATGGTTATATTCAATTATGTCTGTCTTATTTTTTTATCTAGTTTAATTGCATTCACGATTTGGGCACATAATATTGATAAAGACATTTTCGGACTAGATGGTTGTAGTTGTGATTTTCTTTAATTTTTACTAGTTTAATTTAACTTAATTGTTCTAATTGTGTTAATGTTCTTTTTAGGAGTTTGCTTTATGTGAATGCATCACCAACATCATGGTGAACAGGATTTTTCAGAGGGAACCAGCATCGCACCTACCAGCTCACTTCTCCCAACAGAAACACAAAGGAACAGGTGAGCACCAAAGACAAAACAACAGAACTCGAGGGGTAACCACTGCTGGGACCAATACCTCCACTGGATTCAAAACTCACCACAACTGCAATACCACAAAAATGTAGGACACAGCAGGGAAACGGAACCTCAGGAGCTGGTAGGATGCATGCAAAGGATGCATGAACCCACAACCAGAAGTTTATGATCTGGAACCACCCCACAAGACACTTGACAGATTTGGAGGAGAGATTTTTAGTTAAGGGCCTCTCATTTATTCACCAGAAAACTTAACCTTAAGGTATACTTTCCAATAAAGATAGAAAGAGAGACAATGCAAGGACCCAACTGAGGGACTATACTAAGACCAACAGTTGGTGAGAATCAATCACTTTTTGCCCCCTCCCCATGCACATCCTTATTGCTGCATTCAAAAGCAGGTGTGATGTGGGCATCAGAGAGATCCTTAGTAATTCAAAGCAAAAAAGTTTCAATAACATAGGTTTGTTTGGAATCGATGCACTCATCAATGTAAGCAGAGACAAATCTCTGAGAATAATGGAAGATGAAAAAGGTGGAGGAATCTTAATCACAGACATAAATTCTTAACACTGAAAGATCCTTGATATGCTGGATAATGTTTATTTTTACAGCAAAACAGATCTACATAGGATCACTGCAGCCTACAGTGATATAGATCATAATCTTAGGCCTGTCAATGAAAACAAACTCATCAATAACAAACTTTAGAAAATTTTGGCAGTCCCACATCCCAGAATGCTAAGGGTTTCTGGTATACCCAACCCCCCTGAAGAACCCATTAGATCCCACTTACTGATCAGTTGGGGCCAATGGAGGTTCGATCACAAACCCATGTCATTTGGCTAAGAACAACAGGTGATTCATCCTAGCCACAGTGGACTTCGTGAAGAAAATCAGGGACATTCTCATTGATGAGGACCTTATCTTGGTTCTTAGTTATGACATGGTGCTTCCACATCAGTTCTGCATACACACAGCACTAGAAGACTACAATAAAGTGGTGCTGCCCTCTCTGGGGAGACAGAGTTATTAGGTTATTTCCTGGACTACCTGCTTGAAAACAAGTTTTTCAGGTTCCATGCCCAGTATGTTTAGCAGGTCATTGGCATAGCAGTGGGGATGGCCATGGCAGCCAGTCTTGTGAACACTGATACGGGTAAATGGAAAGAAGAGGATGTGTACAGTCCAGCCTTTATGAACAATGTACATTGCTCCTATCACTTCATAGTTTGATTTCTGTAACCACATGGACAAATGTTTTCAACTTCTGTTTAGGGCAGTTGAGCAATCAAGCTAACTAACATGATTAGTTAAAAAATATTGAGATTATTGATTTTTTTACTATTGAAATTAAAAAGATTAAATGTTAATCTTGATTAAAACTTGTAATCATCCAACAGCCATTCTTCTCATAAATATACATATTCCTTATGGGAAGCATGGTTGAAAATGATGAGTTTCTCTTGAATGTAGTCAATGGATATAAAAGGCAGGGTAGGGAATTGCATAGTGCATATACATAAAATAATCTCCCCCAAGAAAGAAGCAGAGATGGCTGAGCTTCCCAAGAAGCCCCTAGGATTAATGACCAATCCCAGCAGTATCCAAGTACGTTGGGAGTGGGATAAAGCTTGTAGACCCAGCATGGACATGGGGTACTGGAGGCTGGGCCTGTTACATGATGTTCCAAGGAGGACCAAAAAATGTAGTTAAAAGAAAAGGCACCTGGTGATATGCTTGGGTACTGCAGTGAATGTCCATGGGGATGGTAGAAACAGACATATAAAGGAAGTGGTATATGAGGTGGGAGAGCTGAACACAATGGTATGGCACTGTAAAGCTTAAGAGTGTGGAGGCACACTGTAAGCCACACACACCTAGGAAAGGATATGCCATGCAGTATACAGTGGCCCCTGTATATAAGATAAGGCACAGCAGTTCAGATTCAGGGAAGGACAGACAGGATTGCACAGATTTCTAGGAAACTAAATACACTGGTGCATGCCCTTTGCACAAATATGGATAGGAAGGGGAAGAAGGTTGCAGCAGTACAATGGACAGCAAGCTGGTAGCCAAATGTAAAAAGGTTAGTTTACCTACATACAGATTATCCACAAAAGTCCATGCATACTCACTGACTGACATATGGAACCTACTGATATGCAAGTCTTGTCATGGCCCCATAAGATAGGCAACAGCTGGAAATATTTATCATGCAAGAGACTGAGGTATTACTGCGGGCCATTTGCAAACATGGCTTGCACATCCTGAGCAATGGTAACATGGACAAGGTTTAATGGGACCTGGTAATGTAAGGAGGGTAACCATTTGAAATGTTGTGACCTGCTAGAGTGAGTACCAAAACACAGAGACTGAATGGATTAAAAAATGGACTTACAAGATGTCCATTTCTCAGGCTATTCCCTTTTTCCTGATATACGGCAATCATGGAGTGGGGATATATATATATATATATATATATATATATATATATATATATATATATATATATATAAAAATATATATAGATAGATATATACATATGGCTCCCTATCACATTGTTAAAAGTTCAAATCTCTGAAGACGATTTTGCCGAGACCATATTGCCAAAGATTCGAATTGCCGACAATTGTGTATTGGGATTGCCATACAGTGCAGAACCCGGAATTTGCCATTTTCCTCACTGTAGTGCAATCGAAGATTTGGTATATTTAAGTTGTAGGGGATGTGGGGGGGTGCAAAAATGTACAGGTAAGTTGTTTTGTGTTTTTATCACTTTTTCGGCAAATCAAATCTTCGGCGATATGGTCTCTGGCATATCGTTTTCAGAGATTTGAACTGTCGGCAAAGTGATAGTGATCCATATATACATATATATATATATATATATATATATATATATATATATATATATATATATGTATATACATGGATCTACTTCATTTGCCCTAACTTCCGATTGCCCAACACCCATTTGCCCGACCCCATTTGACCGAAAATTCATTTGACCGACACTTCATTTAGCCAAGACCATATCACCAAAGATTTGAATTGCCGACAACTGCGTATTGGGATTGCCCTACAGTGTGGAACCCGGGATTTGCCATTTTCCTCACGGTAGTGCAATTGAGGATTTTGTATATTTAAGTTGTAGGGGATGTGGGAGGTGCAAAAATGTACAGGTAAATTGTTCTGTGTTTTTATCACTTTTTCGGCAATTCAAATCTTCGGCGATATGGTCTCGGGCATATTGTTTTCATAGATTTGAACTGTTGGCGAAGTGATAGCGATTCATATATATATATATTTATATATATATATATATATATATATATATATATAAATATATATATATATATATATATATATATATATATATATATATATATATATATATATATAAATATATATATATATATATATATATATATATATATATATATATATATTTATATGGATCTACTTCATTTGCCCTAACTTCCGATTGCCCGACACCCATTTGCCCAACCCCATTTGACCGAAAATTAATTTGACTGACACTTCATTTGACCGACAAGTATTATTGGCAAGTGAATGGGATATGCCCCCTTCCCCACTGTAGTGCAACCCTGGAGTTAGAATATATAGTTGGGGGTGTGTGGGGCACAGCCTCCCACAAATGGGGGGTGGGGGGTAAAGGCCCCCACTTACTTTTGTATTTCTAAGCAATATTAAAGCAAAACTAAACAATATAATATGAAATTAAGTGGGGGGCTGTGCCCCCCACACCCCCTAACTATATATTCTAACTCCAGGGTCACACTACAGTGGGGAAGGGGGATATCCCATTTACTTGCCAATAATACTTGTTGGTCAAATGAAGTGTCAGTCAAATGAAATTTTGGTAAAATGAAATTTCGGTCATTTGGTGTCGGGCAAATGGGTGTCGGGCAATCGGAAGTTAGGGCAAATGAAGTAGACATATATATATATATATATATATATATATATATATATATATATATATATATATATATATATAGATAGATAGCTATAGATAGATAGATATATAAAGGACTAAACTCTTAGCTAACATGGGCTAAACTCTTAGCTAACATGGGCTGAACTCTTGGCTAGGCTTATAATAGCCTCAGGGCCAATAGCCTTGTAATTTCCTATGATCCTATAACATTTCAGTAGGAAGCATGTAAGGAGTAATGCACGGCATCAATGATCTCAGCATTAGCAGGTCTCCACACTATGTACAGCAAAATGTAACTGATATGATTTGATGTTGCATGTCATATCCATAGTACAAGGCATTGCCATAGAAATGTCTACAGGATGAGGTGGACCAACATCACAGAAGTGCAGAGAAGTGGATGAGATCCTGGAGTCCCTGTTTGGGTAGGGGAATTATACCTACACACCTGGCTGTTGCTTGAATGTGGGATTTCCATGTGCAATGACCACATATGTGCTCATTAAGAATGCATCAGGTCAGTAATAGCAATCACATTTCTGTATTGCACACTGCACCATATTTCAGCATTTTTGCATCTTCTGTCCTCGAGCTATATGTCCACATACTATTCAGTTATGTTGCTGCCAGAATGTCTTTTATGGGGACATATGCATATTTGTGTAGACTGCTACAAGCACTTTGCATTTATACTTTCAGAGTTCACTGGATGGAATGTCCAGCAAAAAAAATAACAGCACATGCCAAATGTCAGCAGGTAACCTCTGGCTGATAGTCATAGTAAAGAGCACATAGCAC
>NC_056735.1:520318994-520351494 GCF_019279795.1 Protopterus annectens
GGGTTATGGACTCCATACATATGTAGGCAGCCGAAGTGGGATGCACCATCAGGGTGTAATCACATGCTATTATATTTCTGCAATATCTCTTTCATTGAGCCTCAGTCTTGCAGTGCATCACAGAGGAACATCATCATTATCATCACCTCCCTTTTTTCCAATTTTCTACATGGGAACAGTGTGTCATGTTAATTGTCCCCATCTCCCTTTATTCAATGCCACTCTCTTAACTTTAACTGTCACTGCATGATTGGTGCAGGTCTTCTTTCACACAATCGATACATGGGTCTATATCAGTTAATTCAATGCAAATCTTCGTCAAACCCAATTAAATGAAACTTAATCCATCAAATGATTGTTTAAATTAAATACTTTCTCAGGGTAAACAATCACTTGGTCAATCCAGTGACTACAACAAAAACAGCACTATTTAAAACCCACCGTGATGGGGGTCTATACCCCCACACCTCCAATGTGTGGGGCTCCACCTCCACACCCCCAAACTAAATATATCAACTTGGAGATAGAACTACACTGGGGAAAAGGGCAAATCCCCAATGAAGGTCCATTGTTTTTTCCCCTGAGAAAAACTTAGATAAAACAATCACTTGACAGAATAAGATTTCATTTAATTTGATTCGATGAAGAGGTGTCCATGGAATAGTGCATTTGATTAACTGATAGGGACCTTCCATACATACATCTCTTTGCTGGATGCCTTTTCCCCTTGTCTTCTTTCTGCCTGTTCCAAATCTTTCTCACCAGATTATCTTCTGCTTTTAGGCACATGTCCAAACAAACATAATCCTTTCTCTTTGGCCTTCTCTGCAATTAGAGCTACTTGACTTTCTGCTCTGATATCATCATTTCTTCATCTGTCACAAAGTCTGTATTCTATCCCTTATGTCAGGCACTTCATCTTCATCACCTCTAGCTTCTTCAGCTACTCTGCCTTCACTGCCCAGGTTTCTGTACCATGCACATTTTTAGTTGCACCTTACTTTTCCATGTTCATAGGTTAGTACTAGGCTAACTGCCCTTGCGAGCCATTGTAAGCCTAGCCAATTATCCCTTGTGAGACTCAAACCCTGCACCTTGTGTTTGTAAGGCAAACACCTTAACCATTAGGCCATCCTCCCAATGTCTTTGGCATTCTTTTGTCATACACTAACCTGAGACTCTGTGCTAGTTGGCTGCAGCCCCTCTGATTTTATCTTTTACCTCCTCATTCAGATGGCTCTTCTTACGAATCACCCACTTGAAGTTGTTAACTTTTTTCACTATTTTTCCTTATACCTCAGTTATCAACTTCTTTTGATTTCCCCATCTGCTACCATTACGACTGCCTTATCTGTATGCAGTTTCATCCTGTGTGCTTTCAGTTTTGCATTCCAGTCCTTCACTCTTTGCTGAAGTTCTTGTTCAGAGTCTGCCTGCAATACTACATTATCTACAAACAACAACTTTGTTGATCTGTCCCCAGTGACCTGTTTGCTAATGTAGCCCATCATTACTAGGTTTAGCAGCCTGCTCACTTCTGAAACTTGATGCGCACCCACTCCCAGTAAGAACCCCTCTGTGAGTCAGAACACTGTACTAGTATTGGGTCCTTGTACATAGCCTGCACTAGTTCTACCAATGTTTCTGGAACATTGAACCATTGCAGGACTGCCCAAATCAGCTTCCTTTGGACATTTTCATATGCTTTCTCCAAGTCTAGAAATGTCCATTTGAACTCTTTTCTCATCCCTAGTTTCTTCTCAACTATCTGTCACACTACAAACACTGGGTTAATTGTGCTGCATCCTGATTTGAATCCAAACTGCTCATCTCCCATCTACTACTATGCATATTCATTTATAGGTTCACAGGAGAATAGTAGGCTAATAGCTTAAGGGCCCTTACAAGCCTAGCCAATATATAACCTAGGTTTGTCCAATATATGGCCCCTAGAGGCAAGAGAATGGCATGGGCTTGGGCCTATGCACTGAGTATCTTACAGATTGCCCCATTCCATAAGGGACATATGCACTACCCCAGGTGTAAATTTGCCTTTCCCATCCATTGATCCAAATTGTGTTTGATGAGGGCCAGGGAAGGGTTCTGCTTAATGTGAATAGGAAACCTGTTCCAAAGAAGAGGCACTCTCTGAGACACAAAACTTTCTCTTCAGCGTGTTTTGTTTGAATTGCTAAGTTTAGATACCTAGACTGAGCAACCATCCTGCTGTTTGACTTGCAGATGTATAGCAGCTCCCTCAGGGCTGGATTTGTGAGTGTCTTGTAGGTCAGAAGTAGCTCACCCCTTAATAGCCGGTAGGAGACAGAGTAAAGGGATAGTGCTTTTAGTCTATCAGCATAGAGCATGTTGTTTATACCCTGTATTTTCTTTGTAAGTATCCTCTGTGGTCACTCCAGCTGCTATAAGTGCCTTGTCAAATACATGGCAAACAGTTCATTGTACTCAATTATTAGTCTAATGAGGGCTGAGTACAGTGTGACTATAATTTCATTGGATCTGGATGCCATACCTTTACTAATAAATTGCACCACATAAAAATACTTCCTCACCACTGTGGATACATCATCGTCAAAGTTCAGGCTACTATCTATCTGTGTATCTAGATCTCTCACCCCTGAGTCTACTCTTAGGGGTGTATAGGTGTTGTACTCTGCAAGGGTATTTTGACTTCCCAAAGAGTATGATAATGTATTTTTTCACATTTAGTTTTAGGTCATGGTTCTGACACCAATCATTTGTTTGATCTATACCCTCCTGAAGGATATCTTCATCACTGGTGATTCAATGATTGCTCCAGCTTGCAGTCATCAGCAAACTTTGTCATCCAGAGGGATTCCACATTATCCTTGATTTCACAGAAGTTTATTCTGTATAGGAGTGGTCCTAGCACTGTGCCCTGTGGCACACCACTTGTAACTGACCTCTTGGTGGATCTGGATTCACCTACTTTAACCACATGTATCCTGTCTGTGAACCAATTGGCAGTGCATATGTGTTGTGGGGATTTATGCCCAGTTTTGTGAGTTTATTGACAATACCTGAGTGTGGAATTGTGAAATGCCTTGGAAAGGGTGAGGTAGGCAGTATGTATTATTTTACCAGCATCCATGGCCTTAGTGACTTTCTTAACGAAATCCATCAGATTCAGTAGGTGTGACCTGCCCTTGACAAAGCCAAATTGGGTCAGGTCCAGTGTTTCAAGGCTTGCTATGCCATTATTTATCAGATCAATGATTATTCTTTCCATGGCCTTACATATAAGACTATTCAAACTTATAGGCGCAGCACTCTTCCATGTTTGTGAGTACCAGGTATAGAATATTTGTTCTCCTAGTGATAATGCAAACTCACTACTTCAGGGCATTTGAATTTACATTCCCCTAGTAGGAATGCAGACTAGCTGCTCCAGGGCATTTGAATTTACAAAGTCAAGAAATCTTTGTGCATGCATGTATGTGATCAAGTATGCCTCCCAAATAATGGAGGGGTGGTTAAAATCACCCATGATTATGGTATTGGGCTAGGTGGTGAGTGATTCTAGTAATTTTAGGTATGTTGCATGAGGTTCCTCCTTCTTGGTGTGGAACCTGTAGTTAGCAAGAATATGGTAATGGATTTTTCCATGTCTGGTTGGACATGGAGAAACTCAAGCATGTCATATTATCTGACCAGCCTTGAGGTGTACTTATCCTTTATGAAGATAGATACACCCATACCTTTTGCTCTTTTATGTTCAGCAGGTTGTCAGAATGTATGAAAGGCATTATAGCCATGCACTGCCGGAGTGCTTTCTGTGGCTTTGAACCATGTTTCAGTAAATGCACAGACATCAGCATTCTCCAGGGCAAGGAGAGCTTCCAGTGAGTGCAGTTTCTTGTTGAGGATCCAAGCATTAAGAAGTACTACCTTTAGCTTGTCCAGAGTAGCTTTTGTTATGTTGGAAGGTTTGTCTGTTTGACAATGTCTAAAAAAGGCACTATAAGGGTGGATAATGTTTTGGCCAATATCCAAAAGCCAAGAGGTGACAGGTGAAGATCATCCCTGGCAAAGCAGTGTGGCCTGTCAACCATGTCCTCCCAGGCTGAAAAGTATTGGACCCTTTTGGAATGACACCAGTAGCTAAGTCATTTGTTAAAGTCAATCATTTTCTGGTAGTATTGTGGCGTTATCCTTGGAGATGGTAGAATGCTGCTCAATGTTAAGCTCATACCTGCCTGTGACATGCATTCAGAGAACTCAATCATGTCTCTCTCTTCATATAGTCCAAGAAGGTACATCTCAAGGCATTCATGCCTACATGGACTATGACTGAGGCATACTGGTGCTTAGGTATAATTGAACTGAGTGCTTGCATGATCTGATGAACCCTGACCACTGACAGACAACTAACTGTAATCTTCCCCTTATCTAGCCTAGTAAGAGAGACATTGGTTTGTCTCACAGTGGAGTCTTCTATGACCAGAAAACTGGGATGTGGAGTGTTTCACCTTATGGGCTTGGTAGTTGAGGCACAACGAGATATGGCTTTATGTGTTGTGATGGGAATTGTCTTGCTTTTGTACATGCTGAATTTCTAAGGACTGTGCCTGAGAGTTCTTTGAGGGTTGGGTAAGTTACATGTGAGCACCTCTGCATATATGGTTCTATGTGTGTGATCCTTTGCAGGTGCAATGGGTGATTAGTGTGTGTGTGTGAGTCACTGACAAGCTGTTGGTTGCTTTTTGTGCCTGTATGTGGGAGTCTAGCCATCGGTATCAAAGTGTAACTACACCTCTCACATACTGTATTTGCCTGAGAATTAAGTGGTTGTCAGTGTACATAAGGCAATTGCTACATTGCCTCAGAATACCCATGTCAACCAAGCTGGATGAAAAGATAGCAGGAAATTGCCCATCCATGGTTGCTGGTTCTAATGTGTACTTGAACATATAGGAGTGGAGAGTGTTTGTAACCGGATGAGGGACGGGTGCTTACTTTGTGTAATCTGCATCTAACCTAACCAGAGATGTTTCCCAGCTCTAGATCAGATGCTGTCTGAGCAGCAATAGTCCTGGGTGCTATAATAAGGTAAGTAGTATGGTAAATGTTCACAGTATAATGAAAATTTTTCCAGACTTTTGCATCTGTAAAGGGCACTGGCACAGCTCAGCGGAAATATGCTGAATTTATACCAGCAGTGGAAATATAGAAAACTGACTACTTAGCCCTCTGGCCAATAAAACAACTACATTAAAAGTCATTTTGTGTCCTCCCCAACTCAGACAGACTGGGTAAACCCCTACGACTGCCAAATGAATAATCAAAGCCCTCCTAATGTAAAATCACAGTAAAAGAGTGTCTGGAGTGAAATGCTACTACAAACAACAGATACAGCTGTGTATTTAAACAGCTTATAAAACGGTGATTGTTCAATAAAAGTACTTTGCTTTGTGGAAATGAGCCAAGAACCATTTAATTGTGCAGAATTTATAAAGGCACTAAAAAAAGGTAACAGATTAATAAGCCCTCAGCTCCAATCAATAAAACAACTACATACAGGAATCTGTAGTGTGTTTCCCCAACTAATACAGATCAGGATGCCACCCACTGCCACTAAATGGAAACTCTACTGTCCTCTTGATGTAAAAAACAGAAAAGTGCTTGATAGGCTGTAAAAATACATTACTCTATCCAACAGCTAGCTAGATAATGAATTCAGAGCAAGTAAATCAGTAGAACAGAGAATGAGAGGTACAATGCATGTTTTTAAAATAAGCACAAGGAAAGGCAAATAGATAATTCAAGATACAAACAGAACCATAGAAAGAGAGGAGCTTAAAAAGCTCAATTTACAGGGGTAAAGGGGTAAAGGGTGGGCAGCTTAAAATCACCAAGTTTAAAAAGCAATCAGTCTCTTAAGAACTTTCATGCATGGAAACAGTTTGATACTTCTAAACTGCCCACAGATTGGAATGTCCCTTTTATTCTTGTACATTGGCACTAGTATACTTATTATCCATTCATCTGGGATACACCTTTTTGTCCTTCTGTCCATACTGCTATGAGTTACCCTCAGTAGCCATTTCTCCCCTAACTCATCCAATATCTTGATCATATCTGATGTGACCTCATCTGAACCTGCTGCTTTCCCTATCTTTATTTTCCTTAGTGCTGTACTTACTTTTTCTAGGATGGGCTCCTCTTCTCACCCTGCGGGCTGTGTTTGGGGCAGTACAGCATCTGTGGAGTTTTCTTCTTTCAGAAGCTGCTGGAAGTACTCCTTCCATCTAGTTTTGATGTCCTGTGGACTGGTGAGAAGTTTGCTGCTAGTATCCCTTAGGTATGGTGCCTAATGACTATATTTCTTTTCTTTCTGTCTTTGCCTTGCAACCTGAAAGAATTTCTTTGTGCCATCTGCTGAGTCAGAAGTTGTTAGAGTGCTTCTGATGCCTTGTTCTTCTATTGCAACTGCTCTTTTAGCCTCTTTGATAGCCATCCGTATTCCTACCTAGTCTGGTCTATCCTTTCTATCTCCAACTTTCTCCTGTACTCCCTTCTTTGATGACTTCCTGGACATCTGTATTCTACCACCAGCTTGTTTTGAGGTGCTGGCATCCTTCAACTCCACCTATTTCCTCTTTTTTCCTGAGTTAATAGAGCCCTGAATATTTCCTTAAATTCTTGTGCTTTTTCTCCAGTCAAATTCCAGGCCTTTAGATTAGTCTTTGTTGACCTTAGAGGCTTCTCTGACCACTGCTTGCAAATGATTGTGCCAAGCAATGTTTTATGATGTGGGTGTGCTATTTCACTGGGGATGACTTTGTAATCACTGTTTCTACCCCAGCGCCCCTTTCTTAGTCGGAGGATGTATACCTGAGTTCCATGATGGCCATTCTTGTATGTGATCTTGTGATTTTCCCTCTTGCTGAACAATGCATTGTCTACCATCAAGCCATTTGACTGACAGAAGTCTAGATTGACATACTCTTCTTTACTTCTGTTGCCACATCTACGTAAACCCAGGCAGTTCTCATGATATGTTCTGTCTGTCTAACTGTCTGTCCCAATATGTGCATTCAGGTCCCCTATTATCAACACCAGCTTATGTTATCGTATTTTATCTAGTAGGTCCTGCAACTGTTGCCTGAATGCACTACTTTTCTCTTTATCACAAGTCTGCTGTGGACCATAGCCCGAGATTATGAATCCTGCCTATTTTCATACTGGACTCTAATTACCATAAATCTGTCACTAACTTGGCTGACTACCCTTATTGCTTTTTGAAGCCTCTCACTCACTACAATTGCCATCCCATTTCTAGTCTGTGCTCCTTCCAAATAGTAGACTCTGGATCCAAAATCAAATGGCATTGCTGTGATGCCCTTCTATCTTGCCTCCTGGATACAGGGGATGCTCAACCTCCTTCTTACCATCATGCCATTCACTTCCAAGCTCTGGACACTCAGAAAGCCCATAATGAGTGTAGCAATCCTTAGTTCTCATTTGGCAGGCTGAATGGTTTTATAGGTTCATAGGTTCATAGGTTCATACTAGGCTATCTGCCCGAGGGCATTTATAAGCCTAGCCCATTGTTTTGTGGCTTACGCCACCCCTTTAGTATGGGGAACTATACCCATTATTTTGCTGTGCCTCTGTCGAGCAGTGATACTGAGGTAATTCCTGGGGTATATCTGCGATCTCCCATCCATTGGTCAAGATTTCTCTTGAACAAGGCCAGCGAGGTGCTCTGCCTCACATGTACCGGGATTTTGTTCCACAGCATAGGGAGTCTTTGGGTGATGAATCTATCTCTCCAGTTGTGGCTCTGATGGATCTAGATTTTTTGAGGTGAAGCATATTCATCAAATCTGGGTTTGACATGGCCTTGTATGTTAGGCAAAGGTCACCTCTGAGCAAGCGGTAAGCTTTTACAAACAACTTTCAGTTAAAAGAACTATCCCAGGAAACCCAAGTTAGGCAAATGGACACCAGCCAGCCAATAGCTTATTGACTAAGGGTTGCTGGGATTTATGGCAGGCATGCAGTCACCAATAGTGGCATAAAGATCCTGCCCGCCATTAGCATAGGTCCTTGGCATAAGTTGGAGTAGACCAGGTCCTCAACCCACTTATCACCGGTAAATGCATATATCCATTGTTTTGGTGACATCAGTTATTGCATCCAAATCACCTACAGCCAATATTATACCATCGAGTCACTAGCCTTGACACGATGTGCAATATGTGATCCATGTTCTTTTGTCTAGAGGATACTGCACCCCACAGCTGATGCCCAAAGTGGTTGGTCTTTAATACTTTTTCCCCAGTAGGGACCACGTGGAGTATGTGTTGCTGCCCATAACTCCATTCTTGGGTGAGTTTGAGGTGAAAACACTTAGCATGATTTGGGGAGGTGGGAGGAACCCAAAGAGACACAGGAAGAACATGCAAACTTTATATAGGTATCAGTCAGAGGTCAGAGTTGAACCTTGTACTTTATGCATGGGAGGTAATGACCTTAACTATTATTCCAACTGCATATATCACAGTGCACATTGTCATCATCTGTGACATGGCAGCTCCAATTCACAAATTAAATTATGATTCCCTACTCCCTACAGCCTGTTCCTTGGCTACTATTCCTACATCTATGGTGAGTCTTGCTGGAGTTTCTCTGCTTCAGTATTTTTTCTTTAGTGTCAAGTTATGCAACACAGTATACATTCAAAAGATGGGTTTGTAGGTCTCTGCAAATTATTGCAGTGCCCCTTAGGATGCATCAAGGCAGCAGAAATATCTTTTCAGTCGGCCAAAAACAGTTCCTTTGTGTTCCATGTTTCAGAACGCATTTTGTCATCATAATTCATCTCTGACATGGTCTGGAGGTTGCAGGTTGCAGTCCTTAGCTATGGTGTCACTACATAGCTGGTGTAGCCAGCGTCATTCACGTCACACAGCAATGATGCCATAATATATGGCTGGCTACATGCGTGTATAATAACTGTACATACTGGCATTTAGCCAAAATATGCACTTACCAACTAGATAGCATTGTGGAAAGTCTGAAAGTTAGTGCAGAGGATTAAGGTTCTGAGCTGTTAATGAATTTCTTCCTAAATATAAGGGCATAGGTTCTGGACTCTTTCTACATCCATATGGCTACTGTGCGACTCTCAGTAAGTCAGTTAACTAGAGTTCCTAGGTCATCCCTGAAATGAGACACTTTCTAAAGTGGGCTTACCTGGTTAACAGAGCAAAATAAAAAAAAAGTCAGCCGAAATAACCATTCGTATAAGTCATACATGTGCCATAAGTCTGAATCATGGAAACTCCCTGGATGGTACACAGTTGCATTATAGATGATGCCCTGGGAATGACACATCACCTGACAACAGAGGAAGTGGAATCTTTATGGTTGAGGTTTCTCACAACTTTGTGTCAAGTGAGGTCTTGACATCAATGAGGCCTGCAACATAGGGTTTTCTGAAGGTACTGATCATTGTGCTCTCAGATCCATGGATACTTTCAGTAGAGTAATGGTGCTTGCAAAAGTACACAAGGGCTGATTGATGTCAGATGATGTACTACTGTATAAGGGGGTAAGACAGTAAAGCCATCTAAAAGCATTGTGGGAAACTACAGGCCTATTAGCCTAACATCAGTCAGAGGGAAAGACGGAGAGAAAATCTTGAATTTATTTTAGTTGTATTTACTTTTGTTTGTTTTATTCAGAAGGAATTTTCAAGCTGAGCATTGTGTCTCTTTACTGGTGCTCAGAGAAAAAAATTCTATGTCTACACATAATCTATAGAACAGACTACATTGCATTAGAAAGTAAAGTAACTAAATGCAAAGACATCCTATATTAAATGGATATCTGTAGAAATTCCATATGTTGTGCATTAATGCACCAGCTCATGGATTTTTCAGAGTGTGAGTTACAAAGTATGAATGCATTTGTTTTATAGAACAAGGAAATAATATATTATAAGACATACTCAGCTATTAAAGATGAGAATATGATCTGATGCTACAGCTTCCTTTAAACAACATGGATGGTCATTGCAGCAGGAGAGAAAAGGAAATGCCAGAGGGATATAAGGAGAGAGGAGTGGAGTGGAAGATCAGGGCATGAAGAGATGGTGGGGGTACTTGCAATCAGCTGTATTGTTGAAGTAATGTAAGAACGCTACATGGCCCTTTAAAGTGCAGTTAGCCAAGGTTGATAGCTACTGCTATGTTACAGTACTATTAATGTACTGAGCAGTTTACAGTTATCAATAAAATATATCAGGGACTTCAGTAGTTTGGATATACAGTAAGAGAAAGAAGCATCACCATAGCTATTTAGATGGGACAATAATAGGCTTATTGTGAGTAACCTGTTACTGACTGACTAGAGACTTTAACGGATTTCATGCACTTATGTAAGAATTAGTAATTAAATGACTTTTGGACATTGAAGTATATCCAACTGCCATTGGCTAATTTTTCCCAGTGCCTTTGTAATTGCTTGCATCAAATAACATGCAAGCTAACACTTTTTCAACAAAGCCAGCTCCTAAGCTTAATTTACGATGTTTTATCTTTGTACTTAAAAACAGGAGATAGCGATGTTCTAAGACATTTTAAACACAGGTGAATTCTCCCTCATATCTAAATCTACAACTTTAAGCTGAGGAAGAAAGTGTTCAATCTGTGCACATCATTATCATGCATATATAATTTCAGAGATGGTGATAGTAAGGGAAATGTACACATTCAACAAAATATCTCTGCTACACTTAACCATGATCGAAATAAAAGTTAATCCCCACACTTTTGATTTTGCAATTACATGGTGAAAAAAATTACTTCCATCAGATATTGCACTCATTTTTTCTGACTGGTTATGATTTCCTGTCTTAATATTTTATTTTCCTGCACATAAGTTCTCTGTGGTTGTAATTCTCCATGAGTTTCTTCAGAGTCTGCAATGAGCTGTTGTGGTTATTGTTTGAAGTACTCTCCTGAACAAAAGATGCATGAAGTCACCTTTTCTGTTCATTGCACAAATCATGAAAATAAACTCATTTTTGCATTACATCATAAAAATAAATTGATGTTTGGCATTCTGTGACAGAAATATTATGCATACTCAGTAAGATCAGCCTCATATGTAATTTTAAATATTTTAATACTAGCTTTCTCTTCAGTAATATTTTTGGTCTTCCTTACATTTACTCAGAACATTTTACATTAAACTTGTTTTATTTATCTGCAGGCTAGTTTTTTTAGCTGCATAGATGCACATACTTTGCTTATAATTAATTTGTGTTTAGTACTCATATCGCAACATGTACATTTTCTTTGAAAGATGACAACTACTTTTCATCTATACTTCTACAGACATTACTTATTTTTCCAGATGATGTGCCCCTCCATGTTTATGAAATTATTTAAAAGTAATGTATTCAACGCAAGCATGATGATCTATTCTTCTTTTTCAGTAATTTTAATTATTACAAGAGCACTCTCTTCTCCAGACAGTAAGGGAAGCACATGGGTTATGAAATAAAAGCACGAAATAAGATACAATAAATAGTCTGATACCATCAGGCAAAGGAGTGTTTTGAACTGATAGACATCCATTTTGGGATTTCACTTCTGTGGTGGGATTCCAAGAATTCTTGTATTGAAATACTCCAAGTTTTGGTGCAGTTAACATGGCAACTGCCTCCATTCTTCATAAACTAGATGGTGGCTCAGCTTTCTGGGACAATCCAACAAGTTTTTTTTTTGTATGTGATTTGTAATATTTACAATAGAGATTTATGTATAATACAGTAATGTATATGTTGGCTTTTCTTACAGTATGGATGCATGCTGAGCCCCTATATATATATATATATATATATATATATATATATATATATGTATATGTATAGATAGATAGGTCTCCTTTTTTATCGGAAGATCATTCTTTCGAAAAGAAAAAGTATGGGCCCAGTTTAATGAAAGTGCACTTAAACAAAAGTGCACTTTCAAGACTACTGGTTCAACGAACCGTTAATATTACAAAAGAAAAACACTTCAAGGTCATTTTTGCAGGGGGGAAAGTCCCCTGCACTCCCACCCTCGCTACTTTATATATGCTAACTCTGAGATCGCACTACAGTGGGGAAACAAGTATATTCCCTTATCCCCACTGTAGCGTGTAATGGTGCCACAGTGTTTTTTTTTATTTGTAATATTACCATTTCGTTGAACCGGTAGTCACGAAAGTGCACTTTTGTTTAAGTTCACTTTCGCTTAAATGGGCTTGTACTTTTTCTTTTCGAAAGAATGATCTTTCGATAAGAAAAAGTAGACCCTTATATACAATATATCTATAAGCTGTCTGCACATTGTGGTGATACCTCTTTTTATATATGTAAATAAGCATAATCTGTCCTATGGATAACATATTAAATCACAGTGACATCTGCTTGAGTTGATGGTAATTCAGGTGTATGTAAAAGTTTCCATGGCACATATGAAAAAAAATAGGTAATGTTCCTCAGCGCCTAATCCAAATTTCCTCTAAACACTATGAATACCATACCGAGGCAAACCTGAATAGATATCATTGGCTTAGTGGGACTAACCTTGCCAACAAAGAGTAAATAATATATGAAAAGCCAAAATACACTGAATTACCGGATTACATAAAAATCTAGATTTTCAGTGTAACACTTCACATGTATATCACCCATGCACTCTATTTGTTACATCACATCTGTAAAGAAAGGTCTCGTTAGGTGCAAGGGAAACAAACCCTGTCCAACATGCTGTTATCATATCTACTGTGCTTTGTTAATTTCTGTTGTGCAAGACTTTTTTTTGGATGACTGACAATGCTAACCCATAAACAAGTATAGCATTTGTGGTACATTCTTAGTGCTAATATTAAATTGAGTGGAGAAAATAGTACTCTGCATTCAGTAACAATCATGTATACATTGTCGTGCTAAAGCCTACATGATAGGCAATCTTTGCATGACAAGCAGCATTGCTCACCATGTATACAAGATGCCAGGCAACTCTACACATTGAGCAGCATGTGCTCATGGCCAGATCACCTGCTAACAGCCATGTTGTGGTGTAGATGGGCTCAAACTCATAGTATGCAACACCAGGCTGTAAGTGCACTTTAACCTCAGTAAGACAGTACGTGCAGATGATGCAGTACAAGGAAAGGGCAATGCGGAATATTAAGAGTCAGGGAACGCTTAAGAAGAAATGCGTGGTTATGTAGGAATAGATTACTATACAAATACCCTTTATAAATAATTAGTGAGAACTGCAAAAAGAATCAAGGACAGATTTACATGACTTTAAAATGGAAAGGTTGAAAAAAAGAGATGACAGGGACGCAGCTGCAGCATAAAAATGGAGAAGTTCATAAATAATAGGGAAAGAAAGGTTATATAGCTGTTGCCAGGGAAAGCAGATACAATAGGAAACATTGCATAAACTGCAGGTACTTATTGCACAGTTATGGAACTTCACTGGCATTGTCATGTATACCATGAAAGTAAACAAAGGCAATCATTTATATAGGAATGAACTGATGTTTGAACTCACATACAGGGTAAACATCTTTTCCATGCCTTATAAAGTTGCAGTGGCAGTTAACTCACTTGTACAATTGAAGATATATTGAGAAGATTCATGCACACCTGTAAAATTATTTCAATTATAGTTGTCAATGTGGAAATAATCACTTGCCTGCATGTTATAAATGGTAGAAAGTGTGATTGTTCATGCACCCTTGTGTTTATGTAATGCAATCCAGAAGGACCTGCCACATATATAGAATAGTCACTTTGAAAAGCTTATCAACAGAAGACTGTGCTGCAGTTGATGGTTACAGATGTTGAGCTAAAACAGATGAGAGGTGAACATAGTTGCAAAATAAGGGACATGATTATGTGACATATATTAATATACAAGTTAATCAAGGCAAACATCATGCGTAGACACTCAACATCTGGGATTTGTGTGTAGGAATGTCAGTATATGCTGACACATATGGTGTAATAGGAAGATCACACATAGATAGTTAGCCCATAGAAGACTTAACAAAAAACAATTTACATCTTAGCAGTATTGTGTAATAACTTCAGCTACATTGGAACTGTTTCACTTGTCATTTCAAACGGATTGGAGAATAACAGTATAATCATAATATTGCATGTGTACTTCTTGCTGCCACACAATACACTTTGAAATACAGTCTGTCAAAGTACCCTTCTTATTGCAGTATAGCATCATGTTGTGAATCCCATTTTGCTGTGAAGTGAGCCTTGCTGAACAAATTAGTAATTCCTGTATGACAGTACACAACCATAACTCACAAACAAGTATAACATTAACATCAAGTAGTAAGTGAACTGTTGAAAATTTACATTAAACATGTAACACCTGTATAAAGGCCTGTAACAATGTTGTTATCCTCTGCATATAGATCACTCCCTCCATTGCGTGGGCATTGGCAGATCCAAGCCTATTCTTTGCAAGTTTTGAAAAATAACAACAATAACTATCTTATAAAATTGATTAATGTGCTTTGAGCAAGACAGCATGCATCTACTACATCATTATACCATGCATGCCCATCAGGAAGAACAGCAATGAATGCATTAACATCACCTTCTCACCAGACCTCATGCCTCATACCTCAACCATTGATGCCATAGAAATAATCATAGCTGATACGTCATGAAGCACATAACTGAAGTGATTATATCAGTAGTATGTTGGAATGGTTAGGCTTCCCAAAAATGTAGTCTGAGGCCTCACAAAATTGTGGCACTGTTAGTTTGCTATACCACAATTGTTTGGGAAAGCCACTCCTGTTTGCCACTATTGTCATTATTTTCTGACAGACATACATTACCTGAGTTAAATCCCTGTCTATCAAGGTTTCACACTTTAGAGAACTATGCACTACCTACTTTTGCCACAGAAGACTTTAATATACAGGTGTTAGAAAGGACACATATCAAGATCCAAACTAAACATTCTTTTGAATGGTCATGTATCCCCTGGACGTTCTTTTGAGAGATCAAAAGGCTGTATACATGTTGCTGCTCATATATCTGTGAGTTAGCTATATCAACATCTGTTGGGTAAGCAGCTCATGTCCATAAATATTGTTTTGCACATATACATTACCAAATTTGAACACCTGCCTGTCTAAATCCACATGCTGCATAATTCAGTATTAACTGCATGCACCACAGGAGAAAACTAAAAAGAAGGGTCAGATAAAACATATTTGAATGGGACAAAATCATCAATATGTTGAAAGACCTATGTTTGGCTTAAAAGTGATGGATAGACTTTGTGAGAATGTTGGATGAGGCATTGCTTCATCTCACTACACTTACATTATGTTGGCCTTTGCTGGACTTGAACAGTTGCCTGTCTAAATCTACAATCTAAAGAACTGTGCATTAACTGCACATGCCACAGACAAAGACCTACTGCATGTATGAGACAGATTATATTTGAAGGCATCACATCATCATCAATTGTGTTGTAAGGTAAATGAGTAGCTTAAATGTCAGTGAAAAAGAAGTGTAAGTTTTCTCCTTATGTCAATAACTTGTCCAAGTGGAGGTATACACACACCACATGTGCTGGATAATCAAGTCATCCCTGTGACTATAATAGCACACTCCCAAAATATTTAGAGAATGCTACATGGAAACACCTGCCTACCTAAGTCCACAAGCTAAAGATCATGGCATCAATCTCCAGTGCCATAGGAGAAGTCTTACTAAATGGAACTGTTATTGAAGGAAGTAGCAGTCCACAAAAATCACAAAAACTGATAGGCCAAAAAGCCATAAAGATGACAGAGTGGACTACTGAGGATAAGAAAGAAATTATGTATTGTTACCATTATGCAAAAAGTCCAGAATTTCCAGACACAAGATATACAAAAAGATTAAGAGTGAAATTAGAGGAAAGAAAAATGCTTCCACAAGAAAAACTGTCAGAAGCTTCAAATAAATGTTTGTGTTCATTAATACAACAGAATTATGAAAAACATTATATAGACCAAGTAACCTTGGGCCATCTGGTAAAATAAGCATCTGAGGAAGTGCAAAAATATAAAGAACAAAATCTAGAGACTTTTGAAAGGTATGAAAAAGAAATATGGGCATGGGAAAGAAAGAGAGATCTGATATGGTACAATATTTATGCAAAGGAGAAAGCTAAATTAATCAAAACAAAAAAAGGCAGCTCCAAAGATATTCAAAGAGAAATGCAGGCAAAGGCATCCAGATATGGAAAATTTCACAATAAAAAAATAAGATCACAAAGAGGGAATGTAGAACAGAAGATTAGCAATGTAGAAGTTAAAAAAAATAAAGGAAGTTATGGAATACCTGTGAAGTGTAGGATTTAAAGCAGAAATTATCACAGTTCACATCACAACATGATTAAACAAACCAAAGTAAGGAGAAACAGGAGGAGCAAGAAACATCTGAAGAAGAAACATGGACATGAGAAAGTAGAAGAGATTTAACATGATGCAATATTTATGCAAAGGAGAAAACAAAATTAATCAATACAAAAAGAGCAGCACCAAAGATATTTGAAGAGAAATGCAAGGGAAGGCATCCAGGCATGGAGGTTTTACAGTACAAAAAATATGAAAACAAAGAGGAAAAGTAGAAAGGAGTATTAGTAATGGAGAACTTAAAGAAATAGAAACTAAGATTATGGATTGCCTGCAAAGTGAAGGATTTAGTGTAGAAAATCTAACTCAGATAACATCACAGCAGGATAGAGCAATGGATCCCCAAATTAAGGAGAAATTAGTAGAGTGGGAAGCATTCGATCAGTTGCTATAGTTCTATAGGAAGCCAGTACAAGCATTCAGGTGGAGTTGCACAGCAAGGGAAGGAACAGGAAACTGACAAATCTGACTTAGTCAATGTTGCACAGTTTTATGCCAGTGAGTTCCCATATGAAAGTTAACTGATGATGCAGGAAGAAACTGAAGAGAATGTGGCAGAGGACAATGCTCTAGAACTTTCTATAGAATGCCCACAGGAAATGGAGAATAAAGAATGTGCCCTCTGTTCAGAAGAACATTATTTAAGAGAAGAGTTGCTTGATTTAATAGAAACGGATAGACATATCAAGATCAATGAAAGAAATAGACTACAGAAAGTCAATAAAACCTCAAAAATTAGAAGTTTGATAAAACAAACGAACACAGTAATTAGTACTGTCCATAGAGATTCATGTGATATATAACAGGAGTAAATATATTATATTACTGTGCAGCTAAATTAATAACAGATAAAGTCCACAGTAAGCAAAAGGAAGGGAGAAATCAAATGCCATAATGAAAATATTGAATAGAGAAAACTATAAAGCAATTAAGACAAGAAGTGTGACTGTTAGAAGAGTATAGAAGAGGAACCAGATCAACAAAGATACTCAGAAAACTAGCGTGATAAAAGCAAAGTGCAGCATCAGAACAGATCAGAGTCTATTGTGCACTATTGCAAATAAACTAAAATATCAGCACAGGCAAAAAAAAAATTAGGAGATATGGAGATAAATATAAGGAAAGTGCAGAATAAGCATTTTACTCATTACCCATAAAAGTTTTATAGAGAATATGGAAACAAAGCTAAAGGAATTAAAGCACCGCCCAAAAAAGAAGAAATAGATACATTTTAGAGAAATATCTATGAAGATCCTGTGGATGCTAGATGGAAAAAAGAAGTAAAAGAAAGAATAAGAAGTTCAAAGGTACAGGATATGAAATAGGATGAAGTAACAGCCAGAGATATTGAAACAAAGTTAATAAATGCTCCTAAATGGAACCCCCAGGCCCAGATGCAGTACCTAAATTCTGGCAAAAAGTATTAAAGTCTTTACATGAAGATTTAGCCATAGAGAAAAATTATTCATATGATCACTCCAATGAGACACCAGCCTGGTTAACAATAAGAAAAGTTCCAGTAAAGACAGAGCCAGCATACTGTGTACAAAATCACTTTAATAAAATAAATAAGCAGACCGGTTTCGGCCGGAATAATATCACAGCCTTCCTCAGTGCAAATAAGAAAAAAATGAAGTTTAATTAAACAATAAATACATGCTTCTAAAGGCTGATTGGTCCATCTTAAAATTGTTCATTCAAACCAGGAGGGAACAACCCTCCCAGTTTCACAATCCACTTTTTCTCTTTATTATTTAGAATGGAATGCCATCCAATTTTATTGGATTTATTGCCCTTTACAATGTCAATAATCAGAAATTAAAACCTAGCAGTAGGGTATATCAAATGGTGTTTATAAAGTGCATTCGAAAATTTTTTGTTTTTAATATTGCTGATGTGTTCTGAAATTCTTATTCTAAATGGGCGAGAAGTCTGACCAATGTAGAAAGAACCACAGGTGCATGTAGCTTGATATACTAACCAATCAGTACTACAATTGGCAAAAAAATTAATTTCATAGACTGAAGAACTGTTGCGACTGGAAAATTGTTTAGATTTTACCACCTTCTCACAGTGGATACAATGTCCACATGGATAACAGCCAACTGATGGGTCACCCATAATAGTAGTTTGTATGTATTGGGAAGGTTGATATATGGACCCATGTTTATAATGATTGAAACAAGAAGCAAGGTTTTTACCTTTCCGGTATGAAAATAGACATCTTTCAGGTATAATTTGAGATAACTCATCATCGTATTGTAGGATATTCCAATGTCTCCTAACACTTTCAATTAGGTTCACCGTGTTCCTGGCATATGTTGTAACCAGCCTTATAGGTTGCATTGTTGTGACATTATGATCCTTGTACTTCAAAAATTCTTCCCTGTTGGTTGAATTAACCAAATTACTTGCCTGCAACACATAACACATGCCATAGCCCCTGGCTTTAAATCTACCAGTAAGATCCTTCCTATGATTCTGAAATGAAGAATCATCTGAACAAATTTGTTTCGTTCTAATAAATTGTGATTTGGGGATGTTGCGGGCTATATGTGGAAGGTGAAAACTAGACGCATGGAGGATGGTATTATATTGGGGATATTTTCTGAACACTTCAGTGCCCAGCGTGTGATCTGATAATCTGTTGATATTTACATCCGAAAATGTAATACTATTAAGATCATAATGAATAGTAAATTGCAGTCCCCAAGGGTTCTTATTTAGGTAAACTAAGAATTCATGTAGCATATTAACCTCTCCTGTCCATACCATCCAGCAATCGTCCAGAAAATGTCTCCAAATATCAATGTATTCTAAATAAATGTTAGTGCCAGGATCATAAATAAGCTGTTTTTCAACAAAAGCCATAAACAAATCAGCATAAATGGGGGCAAAAGAAGCCCCCATTGCTGTACTCTTTGTTTGTAAGTAACATGTATCTTGATAGAAAAATACATTACTGCTAAGAACATGTCCTACTAGCTGTACCAAAAAAGAATTGAAATCAGAATCATATAAATTGGCCACCTCCAACCAATATGTAAGCGCCTCCAAACCAAATTCATGTGGAATGTTAGTATATAAAGCGCACACATCAAGTGTGCACATCAACCAGTCCGGTTCTAATTGACTCTCTGAAATGATTTGCAGGAAGTTTGTAGTGTCCTGTAATCGAGACCGAACAAGATGGAGGAGGGGCTTAAGGTGTTTGGTCAGATAAAGAGATAGGGGTTCCGTAATGTAACCTTTGCCTGAAACAATCGGTCTACCCGGTGGGTGTATAGGATTTTTGTGAATTTTTGGCAAAAAATAAATATATTGGTTAGCCGGGTCCTGAATCATCAATTGATGCATGATGTCATTAGTTATAATTGCTTCATCCCTGGCCTGAACCAAAAATTCATCAATTGATTTTTTGAAACGATGAATAGGATTTATAGGCATCTCAAAATAATATCTGCAATCAGATAACTGCCTTTTAGCTTCCTGATCATAATCTTTCCAATTCCACACAACCACAGCTCCACCTTTGTCGGCTGAAATAATGACAATATTTTTGTTATTTTGTAGTTCCAGAATAGCTTGTTTTTCCACAAGAGTTACATTATTTGATTTATACTGTATCTCAGACCTAGAAAAATGCAGATCTTTGAGAATGCTATTCTGGAACTGATGTACCAAAGGATGCATAGGTGGAGTGAAAGAAGATTTATGGTATATAAACTTATCATCCATACCATCATTATCATTATTACCAAAAAACAATTTTAGGTTCAAAGTTCTACAAAAAGACAACAAATCCTGAGCAAACAATTCCTCAGACACCATGAATAAAAGTCAAGCCTTTATTAAGCACAGATAAATGGGCCGGAGATAGTACAAAATCAGATAGATTTAAAACATTCTTGCTTTGATCTTCCACTAATTCTGTATGACCATTTTCAACAGACTCTGAATATTGTCTATACCTTCTGTGTTTGCGTCCCCCCCGCTTGTATCTGGGCCTAAAGGGACAGATAATATAGTCCTTTTGGGTGAAGGTGAACTTGGTACTGATTGTAACTCATTATCTGTACAGGAAGAAATGTCCTCAGTTGAGGAACCAGTGTCATGACCAAATTTTCTTAAAATAGAACGTGGTCTCTTTCTCTTGGAAGTCTTAGACAATGTAGGTGTAAATCTCACATGTTTGGAATTATTTGAAAAGGGATTGCCCTGCTGGTAATCACCCTGATCCCTCTTAAATTTCTTAATTTTTCTGCTTTTAAGCTGTTGTTCTAAATTATTTAGATTTGTGGCTACTTTATTAAGGTGTTGGTTAAAATAAAGTTCACCTTCATGGGGTTTCATGTCATTCACCATTTTGGTCACCACATCAATTTCCTTATCAATTACTCGATCATAATATTTAGAAAGAGTTTCCACAAAGGACATACTGGCCTGCTGCTGTATTTGTGACCACTGATCACTAAGCTCCAAATCCACCGTCCCCACATGAGGTTGTATGCGTACTCTCAGGCCCCGAGGGGTTATACCTTTGGCAATGTATGCCTTGAACAATTTGGAATGCCAAATGTTGGCTCTGAGAGTACGAAGCTGTTTAGATAAGCCTTCAAAAGCTAGAATACAAGCAGATTCCAAATTGGGTGCATCATCAGTCATATTGTTGGCTTGAGAGGAAGATCCAAGCCCAAATGCCTGAAGATCTTCCCTATCAGCTGATAGCCCTGTTATTAAACTTGAAAGATCCATGACTAGATCTATATTTGTTCAAATAGGTGTAAGTTGAATAAATCCCAAGACTAGTAGCTGACAATGATAGCCACGACAACTATGCCAGCACGAAAAAATAAAAATACAATTATTATATTTTGTTTGATGGTGGTAGGAGGAACAATAACAGCCCAAAATATGTATAAAAAGAAGAATGAACATATCATTCAAAACCAAGCTGTGTCTCAACCTACTAAAGCCACCATTTACCTCTCTGAAATCCAATGAATAACAAGAATGCAAGTGATTCCACACCAACCACTAAAAATAAAACCTTAGGATACGGAACAAAAGTAATCTCCTGGAAAAAACACAGCAGCCAGGCCAGGCTGTTCCAAAATATTTTTGTATTGTGGCCAAAAAATTAAATGATCAAAATGCCCTATTATTTACCTGTAGGACCAAAAATTATATGTATTGGCTCATATACCAATGTTGCCAACATCAAATACAATCTATAAAGGTGAAATTATAATATGTCCCAGCTGTCTAGATTAATGTAACCAAAGACAACTAAATATTAAATATTAATTGCAGAAAAATATGTCAGTCCAGCACTAGATTATAACCTATACTTTATACTAAAAGGAAAGAAAGGGAAGTATGTACCAATCACGCAATGACTCATCCATTGAAAAATATATAATGTTCAATATACAAAATTCAAACTTGGAATGTTAAATAAATTCTTAATACAGAAATTGAATATTCAGCATGGTGTACAGAAATTGTAATGAAATCTTAACTGTCCATTGTAAAAATAATATCCCTATAAGCAATGTACAGATTCCACAAAGGAAAGATTCTTCTCAACGTAATGTCGCCAAATAATTGAAAGTTCCACAATGCCTTGTGATTCTTAATAACAAAAAAGAGCCCATCAATTTAAAGAAAGGCTGACATACTAGATAGGTCCATAATAATGCATACATATATTCCAAATAAATCTCAGAATGTCATATACGCTTGCTTAAATTGAACCCAAATCTACAGTAACGTTAGAAAACACCAGATGGCTGAAGCTTCCAATGTTCGACGAATACAGTCACACACATCACCAGATAATAAACCACTTAGAACTTTACTTTATGGAAAGATCTTCCCGGGTTGATATCCCTATTATACGACCAACTGTAAAAGGTTTCGATAGAATCTTGATTGTCCATTATATAAATACTGTCCCAATGAAAAAGATGCGGATTCCACCAAATGAAAATTCCACTCTGCGTACAATCGCCAAATAAGAAAAAGTTATTACAGTACCTTGTGTTCCTGAAAGACAATAAGGCCCATCAATTCGAAAAAAGACAAGCCTCTAATGTTGCATGTGTATGTTCTCAAAAGGTTGCATACACATGCTTTAAATAATCCACAGTATCCGATAAATATTTGGAAACACAAAATACCAGAAGCTTCCAATATACGACGGCTCCAGTTGAACACATCACCCAAATAATAAACCGCTTATACTGCACTATACAAACAAGTTTATCGGGTTGTTAACCCTGACAAACAATAGTAATTCCACCAAATGAATTCCCATTACAAACTTGGTCATCCGCCATACCAGAAAACAATGTGTTAGAAACTAACGCCTTGAATATCTGAAGCTTGCTTCTGGATAGTAGCAAACAGGGCACCAAATAAATCCACAGCACTCCTAAATAAAGAATCCACTAAAAAGATATCCAAATGCCACAAAGAAGATATATTCATAAAACAAAAACAAGATTGCACAGATAACGTGCAATCAGTACCAAGTACACAGGCCCCCAGCAGGAACAGGAACAAAGTGCAACAATCAAAACGACACTCCTGCGCGTAGGGCAAATGCACGGCTCAAAAAACACAACAAAAGTTCCAGTAAAGACAGAGCCAGCATACTGTGTACAAAATCACTTTAATAAAATAAATAAGCAGACCGGTTTTGGCCGGAATAATATCACAACCTTCCTCATTGCAAATAAGAAAAAAATGAAGATTAATTAAACAATAAATACATGCTTCTAAAGGCTGATTGGTCCATCTTAAAATTGTTCATTCAAACCAGGAGGGAACAGCCCTCCCAGTTTCACAATCCACTTTTTCTCTTTATTATTTAGAATTGAATGCCATCCAATTTTATTGGATTTATTGCCCTTTACAATGTCAATAATCAAAAATGAAAACCTAGCAGTAGGGTGTATCAAATGGTGTTTATAAAGTGCATTCGAAAATTTTCTAAATAAGGAGTGTCGTTTTGATTGTAACAATAAGAAAAACAATACTCCTACTTAAGAGTGAGCCTGCAAGCTATCCTAAAACCTATACACCAATAACTTGCTATCTGATGATATATAAACTATATAGCAGAATTGATGCTGACAAAGTTTATAGTCATTTAGAAGAAAACACAATTATGGCAATAGAACAACAGAGGAATAAAAGAAAGTCATACGAAACAGAGGATAATTTGCTCTTAAATAAAGTCATAATGCAGAACTGTAAAAAGGGGAAAAATATAAATATGGCATGGGTAGGCTATAAAAAAGGAAACCAGGGGGAAGTCCAACTGATAAACTAGCAACAAGAAAAAATAACCTTTATTAAAATATCCACTTCTCAGTAAGACGATAAAGAATGTAAGATAAGCACTTTTGCCTCTATATTTATTTTAACAGAAACTTCATCAGATAAAACCAGCCTCATGCATTTACCTTTTATATTAAAAAAAAAACAACTAAGTAATCATCTCATTCACATACACACACACCCAACAGCAGCCAATCAAGTAAATGAACGAACGATCATGGGACTTAATAGGAAATACTCTAACAACATACTAAGCATGCAAACAGTTCTAAATTTAAATATATAACAATACAAGCTATGAATAACCATCTTGAAAAATAAAAAAGGAGTATTAAAAAAATGTATATATATATATATATATATATATATATATATATATATATATATATACATACATACACACACACACACACACACACACACACACACACACACACACACACACACACACACACACATATATATATATATATATATATATATATATATATATATATATATTTTTTTTAGCTTCTTAATGCTTTCAATTTCAAGACACTCATAATAAATATATTTTCATTTAAGCCAGAATCACATATTTAAGTGCATTTTCCAGGCTAATTCACATTTCTCCAATAACAAAGGCCATGACCCTCCTCCTCTTTCATCCACATTAAGAACTTCTAATTCAGTAAATTTAAAATCATGTCCTTAACACTCATGACAGTGATTCCTGAGAGTGTTTACATCCTTGTTGACTCTGATGTCCTTTAATTGTTCCCTTATTCTATTTTTTTTTAATTTTCGCTCTGTGTTTCCCACATACAAACACTGACACTAGGAAGAGAGAGCGCAATATACCACCTTATCAGAATTACAAGAAAACCATCCATTAATTCTCATCTTAAAACCATTAATAATTGTTTCACTAACTTCTAAAATGTAAGAGCAATACAAACATGCTCCACATTTAAATACATAACCTATCTTTCTGTTATTATATGCAGCTGTATTCTCCAAAATATTTTAAGACTCTGACCCTTTCTATACACTATCATAGGTTTTTCCACCCACATAACTCCTTAGGCCCCGTTCAGGATACCCAAATTTTTGAACAAGAGGTCTCTTACTACATCATTATCCTTTCCAAACATGGTTACAAAAGCACAGTTGAATTGGTTCTTATTAAATCCTGTCTCATCAATTGTATCACTCGCTAATTTGTTATTCATTAAATATGGGGTCAGTACTTCAGACTCCTGATGGCCAGATAAAATTTCACTATCTAATTCTTCACCCAAGATTGGTCAGAAGTGTCCCTTCATTCTCTTATCTGTTACCTCCAACATCACCTCACTCACCATTCTCTCTGGGTATCCTCATTTCAAAAACAGTACATTTAAATATGAACAGTCTTCAAGAAAGGTTTCCCAGAGAGTGACCATATGAGCCACTCTCACAAATTGTCCCTTAATCATGGCTCATTTTTGTTTATATGTGTTGCCACTATCAAAATGGAAGAAACTATTAGAATAAGTTTCCTTACTATAAATCTTGGCCACAAACCTTTTATTAGGGATATCCTTCATTAATAAAATGTCCAAATATGGGATCTGCCTATCACTAGTTGTATGAGTACACTTCAAAAAACTGGTAGTCCTATTTATATATTACAAAAACATTACAATTTAGTCCCTAGAACCCCTCCAAAGGATGATTGTATCATCCAGGAACCAGGTGTATGTGAGGCAATGCATAAAAAATGGATAATCGAGCAAAAACGTCTTTTCCAATTCAAGCATAATAATATTGGCATATGATTCCCCCACATGCAGACCCCATAACCATTCCTTCAGTTTGTAAATAATAGTCCTTTTCAAAAAGGATAACGTTGTTTCTAAGGACCATATCTAATAATTAATTGTTCATACACAATGATATATAACTGGGTAATGCCCTTATTTTATAAGTATTTGCAAAACCACTCCACGAAATTCATGGGGGATAACAATGTAGAGATCTTTTACATCTACTGTTATAAAGACAAGACTCTCATCAAAGCTGATTGTGTTAATTGTCTTTAGGAAATTCTAAGAATCTTTGCATATATTAGGTTCATTTAAAGCCAGTTGTTTCAATTTCATATGCAAAAATTTTGCTAAAGTGTACATAATGGAACATCTAGCATCTACTATTGGGTGCATTGCAGGTTGATTCACATCTTGCTGTAATTTTGATACCCCAAAGATAACTGTAGTTACTGGGTATTCAAATAGTTAAACTCATCAATGGTGATACTTCCCTCAAAAAAGAGGTCTTGTAACAAACCTTTTATTTTCCTGTATGCACCATTTAATTCATTTATAGAGCTCTTCATATAGGTATGACTGGTAAGAATGCTTTTCATCTTATCAATATAATCAGACCTATTCATAATGACAAGCCTTCCCCCTTATCCAGTTTCATTATTCTAATTTCCTTAGTACTTCTCAATAAACAGAGATACATTAACTTATCTTGGCTCAAATTGTTCTTGGATCTTTTATTCTTCCCTCAAGACCCGGAAATATGGATATCCAATTCACACATCCTTTCAAAGAGTCAACAGTTGGATGTAAAGGGGGTTATAGGTACTAGCAATTTTTATTGGGTTACTGTTTTTACATCATGAAACACAATATTAAGGTTGAGTTTCCTCACATATTGCTTTAAATCAATCAAGGTATGTACTTTATTAATTGACTTATCTGGAATGGAAATTAATCTGTTTGTTAATAAATCACGAACATTAGTGGTAACTTGACCTTGAATATCATGGATGATAATCACAGTTGTCATACAGTGGAGTGGCAACCAACTGTTCCTGTCTTTTCAGCTCAGGATTATTGTATCCCAATCTTCATTAGTTGGTGCCATTGCCAATATTTCCTAATGTTTGTATAATCTGCAAAGTAAATTTAAAACACATATAAAAACATATGAAAGTATACTACATACCACTCAACAAGTATATGCTTATAGGTCCCAAACCCATGTACACCATTTGAAAGTGTAATATATTAGACTGCAAACATAATTTACAGTATATAAGTGCTTAGACAGATCACAGTAAACTGATCATATCTTGACTATAACAAGCCATTAAAGCATACACAAGTAATAAAAGTCACTGGCATCAAAATCACTTACTGAAGTGCACCACAAACCTGATCATTTCCTGAATGCTGACAAAGTATCAGCACATGCATAATTATTTTTAAGTTTTTGAACTTAGAATGGGAACTGGAAGTGGTCTATGGTACTCCATGCCAAGCTTTGTGCAAATAAAGAGTACAGAAATATACAAAGTTGTGATTATGGGCCATTTCAGAACAGATATGTGTAATGTTAACATTTTCTGTGTCATCATTTAAACATCTGTCATGATCATTACAGTGAATTATTCCTTATATGCAGAGTACAGGACCATACTTACTCTGTCCTCATATTTGCTGATTGTCCAGATGTTTAAGGCATGTTGTGGTGTTACTCATGCAGTTTTATTGGTTTCAATTACATCATTAAGTACTAAAGTCACTACATGATAATATACACCTATGTGTCAGACTTCATATACTTCAGAAAATGCATGGTAATGCTAAATACTTAATTTGATTATCTTCTGAGTTTATAGAAATAATTTTATTAACCTGTGCCTATTGTATAATTATACACCCATTAAACATTGCTTTGACCTGATGTCTTGCACTTAAAGCTGGGAAGATATGAGCAGGGTTGGGATGATTGTGAACCACATAAAGGATCAACAAGGTACTCCTGGTGGAATAACGTGTCCATACTTTAACATGGCAAAATTTAATGAGAAAAGAAAATGTTCATAATTTCAGACATGATGCTGGATTCAAACACCGACCAATCTTTATCAACAGTCTACAGATGCGAGCATTAGATGATAACAACACAAAGTTAGGCAAATATCAGGTGCTAAAAAATACACACTTGAATGGACAATGAAAACCATATTAAGCAAGGGAGAATGTGTGTGGCATACTGCATGACAATAATGACATATGAAGCATCCTACATGGTGTACATTTAAATATACAGCCTGCTCAGCATATGATAATAACAGTCTCCTCACAGTGCTAACAGTCTGTCTTTCTGTAGTGCAGCAAGGATAAGCACATTAGTGTTAGAGGCAGCAGACTAATAAAGACAAAAGCAAAAACTCACCAGTTTTTGCTATAAGATGTGAACTGTCATTTACTGTCAGCTGCCATTGCTGCTTCATGACAGACATCATACAAATACTGAGGACAAAGGCTGATGAGACAGAAGGGGGAAAGGAGAGAGAGAAAGAAGGGGAAAGAGGGTGAGAGAGATTAAAGAGTTATATGTACGGCCATCTTTGTAGTGTGCTAGTCTTAGGTTTGTCATCATAATAACTATTCCTTTATACAATAAAGTGTTTAAAATAGGGAACAAGCACAGCTAGGGTGATGGAACCATGTTTACGACATAAGCAGGTTAATGGGGATCAATAACTAATGTGGCCAGCAGTGCCACAAATGATATTGATATGAAAAAACATCAAAGAAATTTCAGCATATTTTTAGATTCAAACCCTTGACATTATTCAAATGCAGTCTACAGACCTGAGCATTATCCTAGCAGACCACATACCTCTCAACTGTACAGATTTATGCAGAATATCCAGATTTTTGCCTCATATTTCTGGTCTGCTCCTCATAAAATTTGTGATTTTTCTGGCAAATCACTGGGATAATCTGAGGATTGAAGTCACCAAATAATGACATACATTTGAGTGGTCAGACTTCAAATGCTCCAGAAAATGTATGTTAAATCAAACCCCATTGCTCTAGCAACTTTTTAAGTTTATAAGGATGGCAAAGTGGTGCCATATTGTATCAGCATTGTTGCCTCACAGCAAGAGGTTGTCAGGTTCAATTTTTGGCTGGAGTCCTTTCTGTGTGGAGTCTGCATGTCCTCCCTGCATTCGTGTGGGTTTCCTCTGGGTACTCCAGCTACTTCCTACATTACAAAGACGTGTCTGGAGCATTTCTCCTCAGGCCTCTGCTGAAAATTGGCTTTGTTCCAAGTTGGACTTTCCCAGTAAACAAATGTTAAATAAATAAAAATAAGAGCGGTATTTAAAATCTGTCCCTATTTTTGGGCCTTTGTTCCCTCCATTTATTCAGACTTTGTCCAAATTTCTTACACCAAGAGGTTGGGAGGTATGACTGGAAGTTGTACTTTACTTAGTAAAAATTATACATGTAAAGGGACAATAACAAAAAAATGAAGCAAGGGAAAATGTAGGCATTGGGTTTCATTACAGTAATGACAATTGTAGAATCACATAATGTGTACATTACATCCTGCAGTCTAATACATAACTGTCTTCCCATAGAGCTATCAGTCAACATTTCTACAATGCAACAGGGCTACGAACAGCTGCCCACCAATAGGTATAGTAGTGTGGTTAAAGGAAAAATATTTTAAGTTTTTGCTATATGACGGGAAGTGCCATTTACTGTCATTTACTAGTGCTGTGTGATGCAAATGCTGAGGATCAAAACTGAGGATTTCTTTTAGGGGACATCTCTGGCCATGTGTGTTGTGTTGATTCTGTTTTTTAATAAGATTTAACATGTGCAAATGGGTTAATAGGACAGCGGGGAAAATGGGGGGGCAAGTAGAGGGTAGAGTACAAAGCAAAAATAGAGGAATGTGCAGGATGGCAGTGGGACAGCACCATAGCAATCCATTTCCTCACAAGCTGTATTTTTCTACAACTAAATTGAGGAATTTGGATAGTCACCACTTCAGGAGTAGGTAGCAACAACTTAATAACGTGGTGTGGCCAATTGGAACAAATCCTCCTGATACCACCTTCTGGATACAAATGGAGCACCACCCTCACCATCATCTGCCATGTCTTCTCAAGGATATCGGGAAATTCGCAAAGAAATGGCACCTCATTCAGATATCACATGTACCAGCCTATGGTTCAAGAAATACTACCTGTTAGTCAATGGCAACAGTCAAGGATGTGCAATATCAAGCATTGCACAATGCCAGAATATATAAAAATGGAAAAACATAAAGTAATGTGCTGATGTATCCAAGTGGTGACTCTCTAAAAGGGAAATATTGACAGTATGGATTGCTAATTTCACTGGCATATCAAAATATCTAGATTTGAACCCAGCACTTAAGGTATTTCCCCATAACATTGACTATTTTAACATTATTTGCCATATGGTAACTTTCATTTTTTTTAAACCTCATCATTTCTTTATGTCGTGAAACTTATTAGGAAGAAGCCATACAGGACCTTATATAAGGTCATGTTGTACACTGCATATACAAATAGTTAAGGAACTGTATTAATGTCATAAATAATTATTCAGACATATTTACATTTTTTTAAGGATCCATATTTCCCAGTTTAGTATATTGCTGGTTTTACTTCCTCAGGCTTTAGGTCATGATGTATCTGTTACATCATGGACATAAAAATCCGTTATTACTATAATCAGTACTAAAAAGACTACAGTGACACAGATTGGAGTTATCTTGGTTGTCATCCACTATACACACTTCTGTTGCTACAACTCAAACCTTGAAATTGCAATTATATTTCAGGTTCAATTACAGAAAAAGTATTTAAATTTGAAAACTAACTTCAACATATCCAAAGCTGGATTCAAATCCTGCATTAGTTGTGCTGTTACTCAGCCCTTAATGCATTAACATATTGAGCCACAAAGAATGTTACAGAGAAGCTCTATTTTCTCCATTACTGTCCAGAGTGCTGTATGAAGTACAACAGTGCCAGTCTCATTTGTGCTGCTGACTACATGCCAAATTGAATTTTTTAGTTTTTGCTTTGGGTGTTAACTGTTCACTGCTAAACACCATCAACAGTCACTGACCCACACTGCCATTCATCACTTAAAGGATGAAGCCAAAACAAAAACATAGATCAGTGTAAAGACTTTTCCGCTTTGTGGTCTTACACCATTCAAGTGTTGACATTAAAGATCCCTACTTTCACATAGACATTCCCCTCTCTAGATTTAACCATGTATTAGCATAAAATAGAAACAAGTTTAACAGTGTTTGCCACATCAACATTGACATTATGAAGCAGAGAAAGTAGAGCACATATACTCATCTTTTGTGATTGCAGCATTTTACAATTAGGAAGCTGATATACCATGTTTTCACTCTTGTTCTTTAAAAGCTGAAGTCTTGGTGAATGGGATATTTGCACAATGTATACTACTAAAAGCATGTCACAGTACAAACAAATGATTGCAATGCAAGAGCGCACTCTTTCTTTTCTTTTATGAGCATTACTCACTTTCCATGCATTTATAACATGATTTCCATTGTAATTTACTATACTTTTGAAGCTTTCTGTTTTTTTGTTTTTGTTAAAGCTGTATATACTTGATACAACTTAAAGACACTTTTACTGAGAGGAATGTTTATCTTTCCACCATATTTTATTGAAGGTCTTATTAAGGTTATTTTCCCAAGTCAGTAAATGCAATACAAATTTTGCTATAAGCTTATTCTCTCTGGCACACCCTCTGTAAGTGCACTTCCCAGTTATAGGAGTGTTAAATACTTAAGTCATACACTATTGCTAATGCATCACATTTACAAGGCATTAGTTAGCCGTAGTTCTGAATCGTGCAAATCCTCACATCGTGTTTACCTGCCTAGGACATCAAGCAGATTGAGTGATTCAGGAATGATAATGAGCTGATACTTAATTTACATATTTGGTGTGTCCAGAGGGGTTAATCTACATGATATAAGCACAAACTGGGGCTAAGGATCTTGTGCAAGGGAGACTGATTGGATTCCTCAAGTGCTTCAAAACCTAAAACTTGTCCCTCTATTAAGTCTTGTACAGACTGCTCAGTGTTGACCTGTGTCTGGCATACAAGGTAGTCTGCGACTCAGCCTTGATGGAGTTGCTGCATATCTGTAAGTCAAGCTCCACTCACGCAACCCACATGCAAGGTTGCAACTAATGCTTATTATACCTCTATCAATCCCTATTTTGATAATTTTGGCAAATCTAATATTGAGGCTCCATGACCACTTGCACATAGAATGGGCATACCTTTTTTATTTTTCTTCATTTATATATTAATCTTTAAATCTAACTTATTGAAACATTTACATGCCCTTGCCGCTACTGTTGCTTTATTCATGTTTATGTAGCATATGTCTGTTTGTTCTTGTATTTCTCCTTTTTTTCTCTTTTATTACTACATGGCCTCAAACTGAATGCCAAAAAATGCATCATCATCCCTTTTGAGGAGAATGACATCACCACAAATTATCACATTGATAATAAAGCACTAAACACACAATCTGTCATGAGGGACTTGGGAACCCAGGTTGATAGCAAACTGACTTTTGACCACCACATTGCCACTGTTGTATGGAAAGCTTTCTACATGGCCTACCTCATTAGTAAGGGTATCTCATACAGGGACAAGGTGGTCATAACATCCCTGTATTCATCCCTTATAAGACCGATTATTGAATACAATGCCCCTTTTGGCATGTACCTCGCAAAGCACATGCAGCAGCTGGAGAGACCACAGACATTCATCACCCGGAGAATCCAGCG
>NC_056735.1:520356494-520378994 GCF_019279795.1 Protopterus annectens
GAGCCCTGCCCTTTGCACGTTCCTTTGTGACTAGTATTGCATATGTCTGATGCACAGAGTGGATAGCTAATGCTTGCTTAATCAGATGCCTGCTTTCTTCAAGGTTATGTAATGAATTACATTTTATGTTATTCTGCTCAAGTTCAGTGATGTTATCATGCTTCGCTCATACTTGTGGTCGTATTAGTATTAGTAGTAGTAGTGATAGTAGTAGTAGTACTAGTAGCAGTAGTAGTAGTAGTATTACTAGTAGTAGTAGTGGTAGTAGTAGCAGTATTATTATTAGTAGTAGTGGTAGTAGTGGTAGTAGTAGCAAAGACCTCTTAAGTATGATTTACTACCTGTGCAGCATCTTGTGCAGATGATGCTGACATTGCCCTTGTCACTTTTGGCATGTCTAAGGGATGTCTAACCTTGGTGACTTTTACGTCTGATGCACAGTAGTAAGCAGGCCAAGTATATGCATTTGGGCAGTATATGCTTTGTTTCTTCTGCTGGATGTCATATGCTCATTTATGCCTTAACTAGTTATGTTGTATTTTCTAGTTACTAGGGAAGCATAAGTATGCTTTATCATGTGCCTGTGTGAATGATGGTGTAATTTGCCTAGCCATTATGTGTTTTCTTTTTTTTTTACATGGATCTTCTTTGGCTTGACATACATGTTGTATACATGTGCTTTATTGCTTTTATGTTTTTATTTTGCCTACATCACTTATAGATTATTGCTGACGTTTATGAACAGTTAAACAGCATACGGTAATCATTTATTTCTTCATTACAGACTCACCACTTAGTTAATGCTGTTAATAAAATTGTCTCTTCTGGGGTTAACTCTGTTTGATGCTCACAGAAAACAGCCAATACCTGAGTAAGTAAAGGCTGATAATTTGGCATGCATCACTCTTGATGTTTGTATGTGTTTATCTTCATGTCTTTTCAGTTAGTTATTGAGCGTGTACACTGTCCTCTGCCTCTTAACCAGATACATAGCATATAGTGCATGCCACTAGCTATCGTGATCATTCCAAGCTGTTGAATCTTCATTTGACTCTTCATCTGTGTCTGCTTGCCCTACTGGCCCTGTCTGAGGTGCTGGGAACTGCAGTATTTGGCCATGTTCTTTCTGTTGCAATTGATTCCTGACAATAATATTATGTAATATGGAACAAACGGCTGAGGTGGTTGGATCATACTGCAGGGCACCTCCAGTCGTATCTAGACATTGGTAACATGAGTTGAGCAAGACAAAAGCATGCTATTTATTTCCAGTATGAACATGAGAAACATTTTGACCCTGCTAAGTGGGATTCTGTGGACTTAATAGCAAATAAAATTAATGTGTGACTGTGCATCTATATAAACCAAACCAAAAAAAAAAAAAAAAGAAAACAAAACCTCATGTAGTGGTCTGCCCTGTATCAAATGTACTCCAAAGACTTTACTCTTGGAAAAAAACTGCTGAAACAAATTAATTTTTGAATGTAATGCAAAAATGTAATAAATGACAACAGGTTAAGCACGTCTGTCCCTTTTTAAAGCATTGGAACTTCATCAAAACCATAAATGTAAATGAAAAACATTTTAAATAGTAAAACATTGGGGGGGTTAATAAAGCCTACATGAACTTATTTGCCATGTAGGCATAGTGGCATGGTGCTTACACAGAAATAAGCAGATTTGCAATCAAATAAAGGGAGCTGAGGGGTGAGCATGAGCGTGCAAATACAGAAGTGTCCGTGGCATGCAAATCACATCATAAGCAGATGAAATGTTATGCAAATGAGGCAGGTAAATCAATCCAGCAAGCAGATAGGCAGTTGTGCAGACTTTGTGTTGATGTCTGTAATGTACACAGAAAAATGATGTATACAGGATGTAAAAATGACACCAGAGGCTGCAAAATTGTAGTTACAGTAGCAGAAATAGTATAGAGGACACAGATATGTGCAAAAGTAACCACTGTGTTTCCAAAACCATATGGAAAATAATGTAAAATATTTTTTAATACCCTGATTATGTTTGCATGGCATGCCGCAGTGCACAAACAAGCCATTATGGAAAAAAAATATTTTAAAAAACAGAATTTGTGAGTATGTAACAGTAATGCATTACAGGACCCTGTGTGGAGTATGTACAATGTAGTAATGCTGTGGTTGCTAATGCGGCAGGGCCTGAAACCATGTAGTTACCAGGTACTGTGCATGGATCTCTATGCAAATGACCTGGGGTTACTGAATAGCACAAATGGGTATCTGTGTCCACAGATCCCATCCGTGTAGGCACAGAACCATGTAGGTGTCCACAGAAGAGTTAGCTGACATCAAACAGGAGTATGTCCACAAACTTTTAAACTCATTGCAGCTCAGCAGTGCCTGTTTGCATGGCACTCTGCTCTATTCAGTGGGGGGGTGTATGGTGACTGCTAAGCTTTGTTTACCTTAGGGGCACATATTTCAGCAGGTTTGAGGATGCTTTCATGGTGCACAGCCATGCCGAGCATGACCCTACATGGGGTTGTGTCTACTGACTGCTAAGCTTTGTTTATCTTTGTGGCTTGGGTTTGCATGGCACGCTGCAGTGCTCAGCAAGGAAGGCTGTCAAAATAAAAAAAAAGTTCCCTGAGAAAGCCAATGATATATTAATTACTGATGAGCCCTATTTTACTTAAACTAGGGCCATTAAACCCCTTAATTATGTACTTGGTAGGTGTAATGCATCATAGCTAGCCAGACACACAGAGTACACCTACAGCAGAGCACTATAAAGTATGAATACACCCTAAAATTTGATTTTTCCACATACTCTGCACCATTGGAGTACAGACTTGGGAATTTTAACCTAGAAAATGCTAGGGGCTGCTGCAGGTCTGCTACATATGTATGTGATAGATGCTGAGGTCTATGCAGCTGCTGCTGATGCTGACCATATGTCAAAACTGAGAAGGAGAAGGGTGTTCAGGCCCAAGGTAACCTACCTCAAGCTACATATGTTGGAAATTGTAGTGAGCTACAGGATGGACAGAGACATACTATAACAACTCAGTGAGATGTGCCACCCTCAACTCAGACCCAGAGCCAACAGATGGGAACCCATCCAGTGAAAACAAAGGTATGTGTAGCTCTTAGGATAATAGCTACAGGTACTTTTCAAAGACCAATGATAGGGGCCTCACAGGCATCTGCTTCCAGCATACTCCACCAGTTCCTGGATGCTATCCTACCACATGCCAGTGAGCACATTTATTTTCCCCAACCCCTGCGGAAAGGGCCAGCAGTATGTGACTCTTCTACCATGCAGCACACTACCCTGAGGTACTGGGTATCATAGACTGCACTCATGTACACATCAATGCACCACCCAGTGAAGAAGGGTAAACTCTATGTCAATAACAAAGGGTAGCAATCCATTACCTGCCAGGTCATGTGCAATTCCCAGGGCATTATCATGAATGTGTGTGCTGGCAGCCCTGGCAGTTATCATTACTCCCATATCTGGCACCCATCACTGCTGTACCAGGTGTTCGCTAAGGGGACATCCCACACAGCCATTTACTTGGGGATGCTGGCTACACTGGAACCATGGATGATGACACCCATCATAAATGCACAAAGACCCTGTGTTTCACTGTTGAAGTCATGGTTCTGGTGAATCAATATATCTGGTGAAGCCTTGCAGTACTCTCCAGCCACATGTGCACAGATGTTCACAGTATGTGCTATGCTACACAGTATGATCCTGCAGAAACAGCTGCAGCAGGATCAACAAAGGGAAGGGATACACAGCCTCCATCAGTGCCACACCCATGGGGGACTCGGAGGAGGAACCCCCTGAGGCTGTCCCTGTAGGCAGACGTAGGCATGCCCAATATGCCCTGGCCTTGGCCAAGAGACAATGCATGCACTGACAAACTAGAGCTCTAGAGAATGACACAGTACTCCGAATCACATACATATCAGTAAAAGTGATGCCAGCCAGGCCACACAACCTGTACCTCACCATGTATTGGCTGTGGACTGCATACATCAGAGTCAGGCCTGAACTACAGGTCTGTCAACTGCTGCATTTGCAAGGTAAGTCACTCTCCTGTACACTATTTGTAAGGGGTACTACAATATGGTAGCATATGTATGGACTTGCTGCATGTATGCAAGAGAATATAGTGCGCTATATATAGTGTGCTACTGGGCTACTTGCAGAGATCTATACTGTGCTACTGGGCTATATGTACAGATCTAATAGCCACTTGGGACAACAGGTACTCTGTTCACTAGTATGTGCCCCATAATAGCCACTAGTCCACATGGTGGGAAACTTCATGACAGTAGTCCAGGCAGATGCCAAACACTGGGGTCACAGGACAGTCGTACAACTGTCTATGCCAGCGGAGCATAGTCTGGTCATCCCCCACCCCAAACACATTAGTGTTGCCATACAACTGCTGTAATAGTAAGTCTGCAATGATATACCAGCAGACCAGACAATTCCTCTATCTTGTTCATAGTGTGAGGAAGGAAACATCTCTATCTGCAGGCTGGTGTGGCTTAGTAGGCCAGGAAAAGTAGCATGGGTGATGGAGCTGATGGTTCAAATTTGGCAACATCCAACATCTTTTACATATGAGGTACTCATCTGGTGATAGTCCCACAGATTGTCATAACCCCTCAATCTGTTACTGCAAGAAAGCTGGACAAAGCCAGAGTGAATGGGGGCACAAAAGGCTATACCTACAGACAGACATTATACATACCCTTTGAGTAACCTAGCAGGTAGCTAATACAACAGCCAGCTGCAACAGGTCATATTAGCTGAAGGATATAAAGACCATCAGTTAAATGTGTCAGTAGGTACAACAAGTAAGTGACTGATGTAAAGTATAGCACCAGGAAACCACAAATGTATAAAGAACACAGCAGACATAAGGGCTGAAATGCTGGATAGTCTGCAAAATCTTGTACAGGGAGAGGTATGCAAACTGTCACCTTGTGTGTGGTGTTTTACCAAGTACCCCAGTCATTATACCTCTCATCCTCTTACATCAGGAAATTTGGCCAAATAAAGTGAATAAAAGTGGGACCAAGGCCTACAACTTGGGACAGGTTTTAAATATTTGCTCCTACAAACATAGAATGCCGACAGAATAACATGTCTTGCATAAGCATGACCCTATTGATGTACATAGAGTATGGAACTCAAATTTTTGTCATTATTTATTTACTTCAATCTTCACTAATTTGCCAGAAAACCACAATGTTGTGTGAAATGGCCCAAAAATATGCGGCAAAAGTTTGGACAGTCTTTAAGCTCTGTATGGTTCTGATGTTTGAGTCACATATTAAGGTCAGCAAACAGCTTGGGAATGCCTTGGACAATATCAGGCAACTGCAGTACTGTGGTTACAGGTGCAGCAGCCAATGGCCTGCAGCACACAATAAGCCCAGATTGGAGTACAAGTAGCGCTAGCCTGGACTCACCTTGTAAATACTGACAATCACACTGGGCATGCTACTACACTTAGTTAACTTGAGCCCAAGCCTGTTGCCTCTACCGCCCAAAGACCTGCTATGTGGAAATATGTCTGTACATACATACAGCTACGTATACATATGCATCGCTTCCTATCCCCTCACACTTGATTAGTGTCTCTATCAGTATGCCGCACACGTATATATATATATATATATATATATATATATATATATATATATATATATATTAACAAGATGTATATATAGCTATATAAAGTACAGTGATACATAGACTCCCCACATACTTCTACATAACACATTAACATTACTGACAAACACAACTATATTTAAGGAGACAACCCTGTTATACACATTGTTATAGACATGGGCAGGGATGTACGAATGTTTCCACATACCCCTGAATGCTGGGGTTATCTGCACATACACATCACAACAGTTGTCCAGTGGCACCAGACCAAGGCTGAAACAGTACATAATCCACTCACCCACAGACCTTGAGCCTGTGGGCTGTCACCCTGCAGATAGACATAGGTATGCAGGTGATGTAATGTACAATTGGTGAACACATTCCTTGGACAGGCTATACTGTCCCTGGCCACATGTCTGTCTATCAAACTGCAAACAGCCACATATGGCCAGTAACACATAGCAGGGATATTACCAGGTATCCCACCCCTAGGACACTACATACGATAACAGGACCAAGCAGTATCATTCTGCAGGCCACACATGCTGTCTAATACAAGGCCACTTTGCGTACTCCATAAGTACTGTGCCTGTATCAACATATACAACAGACATAACCTGTAATGCATGCAATAGGTACTGTGAGCTGCAGTGTGTAATACTAGATAGGTAGGAGTTCTACTCTTACATTCTCCAACTTTGTATCAATATGTCCCTTTACAGCACTATGGACATGCCCATATGGGCTGTCTCCTTGCAATGATATGCATTTTATAGCCCTGTGACTGTCTTCTGGCCCCTTAAATTCTCTCCTGTACAAGGCCTGTGGATGTCATCCATCTTAAGAGCAATGGCTGACAACCTAACAACAGATAAACTCCGTGGGGCATACAATAAGTACTGCAAGCTATAGTGTATATGACTTGATAGGTAGGAGTTTTAATATCACATCATCCAACTTTGTGTGTGTGTGTGTGTGTGTGTGTGTGTGTGTGTGTGTGTGTGTGTGTGTGTGTGTGTGTGTGTGTGTGTGTGTGTGTGTGTGTGTGTGTGTGTGTGTGTGTGCGTGCGTGTGTGTGTGCGTGTGCATGTGTTTGTGAATATATGCCCATGTAGCACTTCAGACAAATATCAGATAAGCAGCGTGGTGCATGCAATAACTATTGCAAACTATAGTGTGCAATACTAGGTAGGTAGGGGTTCTAATCTGACAGCATACAATTTGTGTGTGTGTGTAAATATATCCCCATGTAGCACTTCAGAGAAGCCTGTATGGGCTATCTCTGTGCAATGGTTATGCATTTTATGCCCACTGGCTAGCTGCTGGTGTCATCATTGGCCTCCATTGCAACGCCTGCTGATATCCACCCTAACAGCACTGTCTGGCAGTGTAATATCAGATAAACAGTGTGGCACTTGCAATAAGTCCTGCAAGCTAAACAGCATAGCATATATGATACGTTCTGCAAGCTATAGTGTGTAATACTAGATAGGTAGGTGTTCGAATCTTACAGCATCCAACTTGTGTGTGTATCAATATGTTCCCTACACCACTACAGAAATGCCCATGTGGCCTACCCAATGTGCATTGGTTATGCATTTTATGGCCCTGTGACTAGCTGCTGGCCCTAAATTGCCCTCCTCTACATAAGCATACTTGATGTCCACCATCATCTAAAGTTGTACATGCTAAATACCCAGGTGGCATGTATCAAGGGTAGTAGCGTGTGTCACAGGGTATGAAAGCATGATGATGCTGACTTTTCCCATTGTCTCTGACACACTTTTCTACACATATGCACCTAGAGAGCTATGCACGTATACTGGCATACCTTGCTAACATCATATCCCTGTTGTGTTACCTTGCCATCCTCTGCCACTATATTGCCGCCATGTGTCCAAAGTTGAATAGCTCAGACTCCTGGGACAAAAACATACACAGGTCCATGACACACCTATCATTCTGTAACACTATCACCAGTGTACCATCAGGCAACAAAGATACACAACGTTTAATGTGTAGTCCTGACACATGCCAGCATACAGTACCTGTTGTGGCCCACAACTGCCATGGCATAACACCACTGCACTCCACAAACTCATGTAAAGTTATATAGTCACCCAGTGCATCAGACATATTTATGCAGGTTCCTGCATCGATGGAATGGATGACAGGGATTATAATCACATGCACAGGGTGTGGTGTGGAGGTGTCATAGAGCTAGGCTGTACTAAACAATTGACAGCATGTGTGTGAGTCTGGAAGGGGTGCTGGTTACATAGGCCATGGAGAGGTGTTGTGTGTGTGTCTGCAGGTTAACTGCATGTGACAGTGCTGTTAGAGTGTGTGCATGTACACAGTCAAGCCCAGTACTAGCCCTACATATGTGTATGCTGGACAGTTGTGGACCATACATGGTAGAGTGAAGAGTTCACTATCTCCAGCCATGAACATGGAAACTGGCTATACCAGGAGTAGCATGGGCAGCACCATGCTCAAGGTCAGATGTTGTGCTAGTACCTGATGGTGACTACTGTCTGCTGGGCCTGTGTCCCCCATGGGACTGCCCAGGACCATGTGCCCATGACCTGCCACATTGTTGTGTGGACAACACACTTCCATCTACAGCACTGGAGGTACTGCCACTATGGGAGCACTACCATGTGGACTCCTAGCAGATGGTGTTGCTGGCCTACGTGCATGTGTCCTATGCCCAACTGTAACCACATGTTCCAGCACAGATAACATGCACTCAAAGACAGACACTGTCTAAGCCCACAGTCTGTCCACTACATCAGTAAAACACTCCATAGTGTGTCACCAATGTGGTGGAGACAGTCACAGATGTCAGACTATGCTGCATCCATAACCCTAAGCATCCATCTGGTGTTGCACTCAGATCATGCCTGTGCCTGCATAACAGCCTGAAATATGCGGAGAGTGACCCGTGATGTGACAAGTGCAACAGGAGGTGAATGGGCAGCAGTCCTTCATTGTGCACCCCCGTGAATCTGCTTATGTGGGACCTTGCCAACTCTCTGGCTATGTCCAATGACTACGTTCACTGACACCATTATTCTCACACTGTCCTGTACTATGTCGCCACCCTCTGACTGCCAAATATCTGTGGCATCTGGTGACTGGTGTATGTGTGGGCATACTGACTTTTTGCAGGGACAATGGGGGCAGAATAGGGATTTCAACCTCTGAGACAGATTGAGCCACTAACAACCCCACCTGTGCTTCACTATGGCCACCATCACCATCAGAGTCTGATGAGACACTGACATCAGGTTGTGAAGGGGACAGACTCCAACCCCCCATTTACCTATAAAAAGCAAGACAAAAGCAGTACATTATCACCTGCATTATTATGTATGGTAATCCACACAGACATATACAGATAAGGATCCACAGCTGCATTATATGTCCCTCATCTTCTCATCTCTGATCCCATGCACAATACACAAACTCACAACAGCATGCACAGACAACCTAGGCCCTGTATAACATGCACATCACCTACATCTGGGTAACGTTGCCAGTACAATACACCTGTAAAGTAGGCAAAATGACAGTGTATGTTGCAGAAATACACATAAAACCCACTATACCTATCTTGACCATGATATGCCAGTTGTAGTAGCACTGCTTCTAGTATATATCTTCTCCCTATTGTGTTTGAATGGGCATCTTGGAGGAATTACCTTATGTATAGCAGGCTGCCTAGTTGCTCATAACTGTAAGTGCAAACATGATAATGTTTGTACAAATACACACCTGTCATTCCATAGGCTATGCAGTGTAGTTAACTGCTCTGAAATGGAACATACAACTATTCTACTCTGGCTAAGCACAACAGTTGTGCATAAGGCAAAATGACAGCCTTTAACATTCATAGGGTATATATGATCAGTAAAACAGTATCACACTTACCAGGTATAGGACCATGAACTCTGGCCACACCTGACAGACCTATGAAAAGGTGAGGGAGATGTATTGTCAGCAACACCAAATGTTGCAGTGTTACAAGGTAATAGTATATGTGCATATCCACATGTACAGCAGCTAATGTGAAACTGGCTATATTGCTAACAGTCTGAATATGTATGCACAGCTGTTGGTAAAAGACAACCCCCTCATTGCAGATAAACATGACACCCATTTACTGGTCTGTAGAGCCTGCCACAATCACTGCTAATGTATTATACAGTGAACACAGTAAGCTTACATAGACGGTCCTCTGATGTGGATGCTGCAGCACCCATCTCCAGAATGTGTAGGTTGATGGTTGGCTGGGACCTGTTAGTTGATTCTAGGTTCACCAAGAATTCCTATGTGGCCAAGAGTGGTTGTTCTGTTGCAGGCCCTCCACAGGTGGCAGCACAACTCCTGGTAACAGCAGCTGCCCTTTGACAGGCAGCATTGACCATATCTGTGTCCCAGTGATGAACCTGCTCGTAGGTCCTGTCCTGTTGACCAATATGATTAATAGCCCTCACAAGGATGACCCTCACTGCTGCCCACTGTTCATGATTGTGGTGTCCCCTTGATAGCAGGATATGATGGTTGAGTCTGAGGGCATTCAGTATAGTGTCATTTTCTGCAGGTGAAAATGGAGGATGTCTCTGTTGGTACATCGTTCCTGCAAGACAACAAGAGGGGAACACATTACAAGACCATATACGTGCATGTCCACTATGTGCAGACCCTACACACCCACAATGGCCTGCACTGTCCACTGCTCCCTTGCACGTCATACCTCACAATGTGGAAACACACTAAATGTGTGGCTATCACCAAGATAGTAGCAATACTGGGAAATCTCCCTGTGTGCTGTGACAGATTCTGCTGTATGTCGCTGCACCCATTACTCCAACATACTGTATTATGTCCCTTATAGGAAAATCCCCACTAATATGTCATATGGCCACTGTCGGACAAATAGCAGTGTGCTATTCCAACAACTATATGGGGACAGTCCAGCAATACCAGTGTGCCACAATGACAGACAACAATGCAAACCTGCTGTAGTATATGCTCCCTTTAGGCATCATGCCTCTCAACTATGCAGATGCTTGCAGAATATAACCATATTTCCTCATAGATGGGGTGCTTCTTGCATAAACTTGATGTCTGACAAATGGTTGTCTATTTACTGATGGTTTCTGTTAGAAAATTGACACAGAATCTCACTGTCACCTGTCAAACCCCTCAGACAACACTTATGCTACAGTAGTTTTTGTTTCTTGCTTTGTATGGCCAGTATGTATACTTTGTCACTGAGCATGGGCCTTTGTCCCCCAATTAAATATGGCTTTGTCCTAATTTCTTACTGTAGGAGGTTGAGAGGTATGTTAGGCCTAGCTCTCAACCAGACAGGGATGAATGTCCATGAAACAGGGACTTAGAGTACATCAGGGATATTCAGGGGCACTTTTACAATGTTACTACTATTTATGTGTGACATTGACAGACTGAGAGGAGGTGAATTACATCATTTGATGTTACAGGACTGTACACCCTTACTTAGTGTCACTATGTCTTATGTGTACTCCACTATCTTTACTACAACAGCCGACCATTGTAGGATGGATGGACAGGGACAGAGCAGAGATGTGATTCAAAGCAGGGACAATTGAGAGGTATGCCAATATGTGTTGGACAGCAGATTATCACTGACATGTAATTATCACAGATCTAATACAAGCCTACTGTTTTAATCCCTATTTCCATACCTCCATCCTCCAATCTGCATCTTGTTTTATGGAGAAATGTAGTACATACCTGGTAGAGTGATGTATTCCTTTTTTGAAGTGTTCCTCTGCAAATGTTTTGTACATACATTGTCTGTGTGAGTAAAACCACATACAGACCTGCTCCCCATAAGCAGTTGCTTGCCTTTTGTGGGTAATGTTCATTAACAGGTAATTGCCTCTGCACCAATCTGTGGCTCAGAATTGCTAATTGCATCCAAAAACAGCTGAACTGCACTATCATTAGCCAATGACATGGCAACACAGTGCAATATATAAGGCCTTCATGTAGGCTTTGGCCCTTTTCTTAGTTTTTGAGATGGATATTACTGAGGTGTGGTGACTACAGTATTTCAGAGGGTAAGTACAAATACTGTCCATTGTAGAGATGCATGAAGTATGTCCACAGTTTTGCCTTATATGTTTGGGCAGTGTCCCATGACAGTGTGGTCATCTGGCAGTTCACTGGCAAACATTGTGGGTTGAGGTCAAAAAGGGGAGAGAGACATGTGATTGTCACACTTCATACCCATAAGAATATGCATGCCAGTTAATTAGGTGCTGTTCTATCAATTGACTACCTTTGTAAGGGCAAACTGTGAAACATGTCCCTATCTCTGGGCATTTGCCCCCCCCCCTTATGTATAGTTGTGTTCAGAGTCCTTGATATAGGAGGTTGGGAGGTATGGTCAGTCTGTAGCAGCTACCTTAACATAAAGTCATGTATGCTCCAGGCTGCCAGGCTGCAGCAGGTGCTGCAACCTAGGAGACAATGGGGGGAGTGTGAAAACTTTGGAGGCCTGCAAGATGCACATGTAACTGTGGCAGCTGTGGCCCTGTTGTTACAGCACAGCCAGGGTTAGGGTACCATTACCGTCCAATTGAGGCATGTGCTTAAGGTACAGCTGTCATGTAACAGTGCCATAGCAGAGTACTAGGTGAAATATAGTTATGCTATACGAATATGTGCAGTGTGCCCCTACCTGCAGGCCTGTAACTTGCAAAACTGGGTAGCTGATAATTCAGTAGCAGTAACTTATGGAGATTAAAAGTGCATAACTCAGCCATTACTTATAGGTTCATAGGATAGGATGATCCTAGGCTATTGGCCTGGAGGCCCTTATAAGCCTAGCCAAGAATTACACTCATGTTCCCTCAAAGTCAGCACTTGTTTCCCCTGTCCAGCAGGGACACAAGTGGGATCCTAGGGGTCTATTTTCTGTTTCCCATCCAGTCATCCAGGTTCTTCTTAAAAAGAGCTAAAAAGGTACTCTGCTTGACATGGAGAGGGAATCAATTCCACAGATGGGGCAGTCTTTGCAACACAAATCTATCCCACCAACAACTTTTATTAATGTCACACACCAGGTTAAGGCCTTGCATGCAGGTTGCATGAGTGGAGTTTGACTTATGGATATGCAGCAACCCCATCAAGGCTGGGTCTGAGATAGCCTTGTATGCCAGACACAGGTCACCTCTGAGCAGTCTGTACAAGACTGAGTAGATGGACAGGGTTTTTAGCCTGTCTGTGTAGGATAAGTGTTTGAGACCTTGGATTTTCCTAGTCAGGAACCTCTGTGGTCTCTCCAGCTGCTACATGTGCTTGCAAAGTACATGCTGAAGAGGACATTGTACTAGATAATGGGTCTGATAAGGGAGGAGTACACTGATGTTATGATCTCCTTGTCTCTGGATGAAATACCCTTATTTATGAGATGGGCCATGTGGAAATCCTTCCGTACAATGGTGGCAATGTGGGAGTCAAAAGTCAGGCTGCTATCAACCTGGGTGTCCAAGTCCCTCATGACTGATTGCGTGCTTAGTATGTTATTATTAATCTGATAATTAGTGGAGATGCCATTTTCTTCAAAGGGGATAATGATGCATTTTTTGATATTCAGATTGAGGACATGCTTCTGGCACCAGTCATTAGTATGGGTAAAGGCCTCTTAGAGGATGTTCACATTACTAGGGGAATTGAACACAGCACTCAGATACAAAATAGAAGGGATCAAACCTTAAATAAATTGTTTCAAATCAAAATTAAATTCAGTCAGTGATGAGTGATATTCAGAGCAATGCAGACCACACAAACACTTCAGTTAAATATATGAATTTCTAAATAAAAAAGCAATGCTGTTTCTCAGCTGCCCTCATTAATTAACTGATGCTATTCACAGTTTGCAAAGGAATACTTTGGTAACTTTTTTTAATGGACCCTAGCCAAGAACTCTTAAAACTCCAACAGAACAAAGCAGTTAACACAAAACAAATGTAATAGCAGAATAAGGTAAAAATAGAAGTGATCAAACCTAAATAAAGAGCTTCAAATAAAAATTAAATGCAGTCAGAGATGAGTGATATTCAGAGCAATGCAGACCATACAAACACTTCACAGCAATGTAATATGAAGTACAGCACACTGGATTTGAACCCAGATGGTGTATGACAAACTGCTCTGTATGCAAGGCATTTAACAGATCAAGATACTGAGTCAGTGCAAGAGCATGTGTATTTGCCAGATATATACAGGCTGTGACACACATTTGTTCATCCTTCATTATGTGCATGGCTTTCAAAGGCAGCTGTTCTGCAGCTTGGTCCCATTTGAACATATTTACTGATGCTTTATCAGGTGTGTCTGAAGATGTTGCAGGTAAAAGGGAACATTTTCCTGTTATCCTAAGCCTCATGTACTGCCATAATTATTTATTTGGCTGTCTACTGGTGTATTTTTGCATCAGAGTCTCAGGTACACTCCCATTTGTCAAATTAGGTTTGATTTCAGTCTATTAGTGGCAATCAGTATGTATTATTTGGAACACCTAACGTAATCGAGATCTGTGTGGCCTAGTGGGTTAATACAGTAGGTTGTAGTTAACAGGGGCCCAGTTTCGAAGCATGGCAAGGGTGATTATTTTATACATGTGCTTAACACTGTGAGAACCAGATAGGATTAGTAATGCACATTAAAGCGGGTTTCATGGTGTGGCACTTCATGGCACATTACGGTGCTCTGCACAAACCCCATGTTAAAAAATTTAAAAGAAAAGAAAAAGAGGGTAATAGGACAGTGGTGACATGGGGGAAAGTAGGGGAAAAGGCAGATAGGGATGTGCAGGATGGGTTTAGGGAAGAACCATAGCTTTCAATTTCTTGTACAGCAACAGCTATGTGGTTTGACAGATTTTGTGGATGAATCTGGACCCTCAAACCCCAGAGAAAGAGGTGAGGACAACACAAATGTGTTGTCAAGCTAATTGTATCAAATTAGTTGTGCCCAGTGGACACAGTTTACAAAATGGTGACCTATGTATGGGGCAATATTTTTTTTTGTGGGACAGAACCCATTTTCTTTATAAGGAGAGAGTGGAATGTTGGGGAAGGGATATGGGTACATGTGGGGAAGTAAGTTGGGTAGGAGAGGATGCAATTGCAGACAGACAAGACAGATAAGACAGCTGACAGGGGTGGTGTTTGACACATGAGGGGGTAAACACCTTGGATGGGGAGGGTGTTGTTTAATCCAAAGTACATGTGCCTGTAGATGGCAACAGTGTGACTGAGATCCCCACACATGGACAGTCCACACTGTTCCTTCACTGCCTTGAAGATGGCTGTGCTGGAGGCTGGGTACCAGGGTGAGCAGGCCCCACCAGGTTGTCAAGTCTGCCCTAAATCTGGTGCAAGCAATATTCATAGCATCTATGAACAATCCTAAACACCATGGCCTGTGACTGTTGATCCTTGGTGACTATTACCCCACCACCACTGCACCTGGGGGGGGCATGTCCAGTTCCCTGAGATTGCTCCACCCAAAAGGTGGTGCAGACCCAGTGGAGGGGGCACCATCAGCTTGGGTCCCAGATGTGCTGGGACCCAGTGTTATGGCCAGCTGAGGTAGGGTAGGCAGATCAGCAGGAACCGGACTGCCCTGATGTACTGTGGTTATGGAGTTGAAGCAATACATTTAGGTTAAGTATGAAAAAAAAACATTGTTTGTGATAACAGCATGCCAGATCATTGGAAATAACCCATTACAGTTCAGTGCTTATTATGTGAAACACAACAATGAATAACAGAACAGTCAGTATATTAATAGCATGCCAGTAATAGTTACGGCATTTGGTCAACAGAATAAGTAATTCACCAAGATATGTTAATATGCAATGATTGTAATACATAACAATAATAAAACACGTCCCAAAATAAAGCAAATAGAACAACATATTTTAATAGTAAACCATAACCAATGCATAACAATAATAAATATTTGAAGATAAGGGGTGGTGAGAGAGAGAAATACAGTCCATTAATACCATTATAGTCTATATAGCTGACAACAGTACTGTTATATACTCTGCTGGTCTGTCCTTTATTTATGTGTAAAAGTACCCTATAGCTGTTCTAGCTCATACATACCTCTCAGGTTATCACCATGGGACAGTATGGGCCAAGCAGTAACAACTGCAGGTACACGACTACACAGAACACTTGCACATCAGGTGTTCATATATAACTACCAAGGTGTACTGTGGGCTGATCTAGTGTTACTTTGCCATTTACATAATCATGTCAATTATCATCTGTGACAGAGGGATTACACAACAGTAATTACATTCCATGACAGCATGACACGTGAGAGACATGTATGTGTACAGTAGAGACAGAAACAGCTATCATGCCTTGCTTGGCAGGCAATGGGACTGAACTGGACTAGCAGAGGAATTTTATACAATCAATAGTAATTGTCATATTTTCTCTATAAAGCATGTTTGCAATGATTAATTAAATATCAGGAATGACAGTTTTACTGATATGTATTACCTATACCTGCATTCCAAGCCAGTTGTATGTGGTCAAAACAGGTAATTATCATTGCTTGAAGTCAAAATTACTACCTGCAGCCAAGGATTTACTTAAGCAGCAGGTGTCTGCAACAGCAGTTTAGTGTACAATTATCTATTCAATGTGTAAACTACAGTTGTGACTCAATTACTCTGTAGCGCAGTTTGTTAAATGCACTGATGGTATCTTTAGGTTCAGATTGTACTAGGTTTGAATACAGGTATAGCTATCAAGATTATAAATTGTGATACTTATGAATTTGTGTCATCAGCAGTTTATGTACTCATTGGAGTAACAATGAAATGTTTGGTGCTACATGGAAATGGTATCAAATAAAATGTTTATATAGCTAATAGTACTTCTTTTTACCATTGCTTAGCAATGTGTTTGTGTGATGGTAACCACTACAGAGATGGCAGCCAATACAGACATTGGTACATAAGTACATAACTGACAAAATAGTTTGTCAGCCATTAGGAAATTAATTATGATATAAGAAATACTAGGTCAACTGCTATAACTGAGAGTGACTATAATGTGAAGTGGGACACCATTAAAAAGAATGGAGTCTGCTGTATTCAAACCCTGGCTCTGATGCCCAGTACTCCTACACTTATATCTGTTGCCACAAGAAGAATGAAAAAAATGTATGTTTATGTTTAATTTCAGTGCTATTTAGTGCAGTGTCACAACAGTAAAATAAATGCTGTAACCCTGTAGTTGAATGCAGGACCATGGGGACGTGACACTGTGACCAGGCACAATTACATTAATAGAATGCATCCAATGTCTATTTTTAGATGTCTAGGTCCTGTCTGCTACCCGGGGTGGTCCAAACATCCAGGTTGTGCACTGCCGCTGTGAGTGCAAACCAGCTGAGCATAGGCAAAGCTGTTTGTGTAAGCACAGCGCCACCCAAACAGTGGCCCAAAAATTCAGAGAATAAAACAAGTAATAACAGGCAGAACCAGAAATCAGTGCATGACATACATAGTACAATATGTTAGTACACATGAAATATGCCTACATAGGTCTGGAATCCAAATTACCATCTAATGCACATTCAGAACACAAGCACCTTTGTGGCAAGCAGCAACACTCATTCAGCACACAAACAAGTTAAACAGAATGTACAGTTGTATTAAAATATTACATGTTAGTTATACATTTAGTGAAATGTTTATCTTTGAAAATTCAGCACTTAGTGATCACACACTCTGTTATGATTCTTGCTTGCAAATATTCAGCACTGTCTTACCTTTCTGTGTTCTTTGGTCATTCAGCAGTTATCTGACCAGTACTCTGGTACATAGAGTGTGTAAACCATTCTATATCATTGCACTTACAATGTCAAAGGATATTACTTTGTGAATAATATGATATGCAGCTGCCAACTAAGGAGAGCCAGGTTGGATATCACAAACAAGCACTGACTGTTTATTTGGAGGTGGGGGAGCAAAGGTGTATTCCTGCTATGGCACTAACAAGACTGTGTTAGTCTGGTTACTCTACATCCTGCCTGTTGAGTGAGTTAGGCAGGGTTGAGAAGTCGAAACTGCAATGTGTGCAAACTGTGGTTGTGGTGAACTTGGCATTGTCAGGAGGATGTGTTCTCCCTCCCTTGCTGATTCTGCTGCAGCTGTTTCCACAAGATTAACTTGGGTACGACATCACATACTATGACCATTGTGGGACATGTCAGTGGATTGTCATGGAGGATTTGGCCAATTGTATACAGGTACTGGCACTGTGGCTGCAGTAGCTCAAAAAGATGCTCTATGACATTACAGGTTGGACTGTGTGTCTCATTAAGGTGTTCGTGTGTGTGTGTGTGTGTGTGTGTGTGTGTGTGTGTGTGTGTGTGTGTGTGTGTGTGTGTGTGTGTGTGTGTGTGTGTGTGTGCATTTCTGATGGGTTTCATCAGCCATGACTCCACTGCATAGCATGCACCCACCCTAATCCTCATAGCACATATCTGGTACAGTTGGGAGATGAGGCACATAAACTGCTAGGGTTGCCAGCACAAACATCACAGATGATTCCCCTGTCATCACAGATGACTTGGCAGTTGTTCATGTGGTAGAACTTATAGTCAATGTAGACCCTACCTTGTTCCCCAGGTGTTTTCATGAGTACATGACTGCAATGTATGGCACGCATTACTTCAAGGTAATGCGATACATGGTACAATTGTAGCATTCTTGTAACCCTCTCCACAGAACTAATGGTAAAATATATATACTGTATGCCATGTTGTAGCATAGCATGCAAAAATGTTTAGAATATCCTGGATGCTGATGCCTATGACATACCAGGCATGTCCCCTGGTAGTCTGTGAAAGGTACCTGTGGCTAAAATTCTAAGTTCAACACATACATTATTTTCCACTGTGATGGATTTCCTCAGTTTGCTCTGGCTCTGAGTTCAAGGCTGCTAGAGATTGCACAGTTCCTATACTGCGTTCTTGGCCTGCAGGATCTTTACTTTCTCTGTCTATGGCTATTTGGCAGCAGCATTGGCTTCAGCCTGTAGCACAGACAAATGTATTAAAAAAGCAACAGTTACTAACAATCTGTCTGTGATTACTTTGTGTCTGTCCTCCACTATTTTCCCAATCCACATTAAAAACAGCCTGGAGGCTACATGGATGCTTTATAGATTGTTGACTAGCTCTAAAAGATTAGTTGACTAGCATGCAGCTCAGCTGCTTATGCTGTGATTAGCATCTCTGAAGCATAGACTAAGACAGATGGAATCCATTACTAATGCACTCCATTATAAAAAGGCAAATGTGTAGCTAGGAAAACTGTGGATGAGAGTTGTTGCATTGTTTAACTAAGTGACACATTTATTTTGAACAGTATGGTAGGGATTCACTAATCCTCTGTGTAAGACTAAATAAGTCTTACACGGAAACGGTAGTCTAAGAGGAAGAAGTCAGCATGCCATGCATATTCATGAGGGCGCGCTGACTCAACTGGAAGGCTAGCATGGAGCATGTAAGACTGCAGGGGGGTGTGTCGGACTGCCAAGCAGTCCAAATATCCACGCCCCTGCAACTATATAAATGTGAAAATGACAAGGGCAATGAGCGAGTCCGCTGAAATGTCCACATAGCAAACACTACACATCCCACATACTAAACCCCTTTGTAATTGTAAAATGTAAACTTTTCATTTTTTTTATAATTCCCAATATAGCCGCCCATATTTGCGTGTGTTTGCGCAGGTGTGCCCATTGCTTAGCTAAAGTTAGCAATTTTGACATTGAAGAGCATAATAAGAAATGTTTATGCAAATTAAGCCAGATAGCAATAGTGTAGGGGTAGAGCCTTTGCACAAAGAGGAGGCATTCCCGGTTCTACTCCCACCACTCTTCTTTCTATTTTATGTTTAAATTAGTATATAAAATAATTCCTGACATATATGAATGAAATTTTAGTAAAAAGCATTGAAATGGCCTATGTATTAGTGAACAAAATGTATATATATAAATATAAGAAGGTGAGCATTATTAAGGATATTGACATATAATTGCCCATAGCTAAGCAGCATTGTACCCAGCGCAATATAGCTGCCCATAGCTAAGCAGCGTTGTACCCAGCGCAATATAGTTGCCCATAGCTAAGCAGTGTTGTACCCAGCGCAATATAGTTGCCCATAGCTAAGCAGCACTTTACCTAGCGCAATATAGTTGCCCATAGCTAAGCAGTGCTTTACCTAGCATAATAGGTTTGCGCGGAGCTGCGCACCGCACTAACCAGTGCACCATTGGGCAACGTCGAGCAGCGCGGAGCAACGTAGAGCAAAGTTGAGCAAAGTCACCTAAACACAGCCACACCCCCTAGCCTGTCTGGACAGTAGTAAAATAAAGAGCAATGACAAGGCTCGAACCCGGGACACTGTGCACCATAATCAAAATGCTGAACCACTAAGCCATGACAGCTTAGCATAAACATGCACTGTTAACATACATATACTTATCAATGGAAGTTTAACCATTGCTAAGCAGGTTTGCTGTTAGCTGGGAATTTTCAAAAACAGCCAATCACAAATAAGTGTGGGAAATTAGGCATATTTAAGCTCCATAGGTGGGAATACACACCATAACTGGTTGTAGCTCCCATCTGCAGTCAGAATGGCGGTGCTGGAGAGGGTACTCATTTCAAGCACAATGGTGGGGCATTGAGGAGTCAAAATACATGGTTTGGCTCCTTGTCCACCATCATGAGTCAAGACTCCTGCAGGGCCAATTTCAAGGGAAGGAGTACAAAGCGGAGGCTTGGAACCGGTTAGCTCATGATCTCACCAGTGCCACAGGTGTCCCTCGGACTGGTGAGCAGGTGCGTCACCACCATGCAGACCTGAAGAGACGGAAGCAGGACCAACTGAACTGATGGATACAGGAGGCCCGTGACATGCAAGATGCCCCACTACTGAGTAGGTAGCCATGGAATGAAGTATGTAAGAAATGCTATTGTAGTCTATATAATGGATAGGTATGTCTCAATATCCCTTCATTTACTTCACAGCTGCAGGTGTCCATGCTGCGAATCGGCAAGCCTTTGCAGGTAGGCTGCTAAGGCTGCACCACCAGGCAGGTTAGTAATTATTCTGCATGTATTATTATATAAAATAAGTGAGTGAGCCTGAAAAAGAGTGTTGTAACCCATGAATAAAGGTATAATAAGTCTTGAATAAAGTCTCTGCATGTATTGTAATATAAAATAAGTGAGAGAGCATGAAAAAGTGTTGTAACCCATTAATAAAGGTATAATAAGTCTGGAATAAAAGTATTCTGCATGCACCAAAATATGAAATGAATGAGAGAGCCACTACAAAAGTGTGTAATGTAATTAATAAAGGTATAATTCCTGTACTGTGTCCGTGTCACTTTCTTTGATATGTTGTTGTACCCTTGCATTATGGAAATAGTACAGTTGTATTAAGTGCTGTCAATCCACACTTGGGTAGGTCCATATAAAGTGGATGAAGGGAATGCCAGTAGCTCTTAAGCATATATACAGTCCTCAACTGTTGGTTCATGGCTAGCATGTACAGGTTAATCTGGCACATGAATAGCTTGTGATTGTGTTCCCCAGAAATGTCAGTGTGCTGCTAGAAATGTAGGGGTCTGTTTAAATGTAGCTGATAATGTCACCTGAAGACAGCCAGATATGTAGATATATGAATATAAATGAAATATATAAATACGTAGCAGTAACATCTGCATTTTGGACAGTTTGTATGTCAGATACAGGTCAGGTATATAAACAACTATCAAAACCCATTTCACAATTTAATGGACACTGCCTAGTGTAATAATACATGTAGGGGATATATACCTACAGCCAGTAGGAATGTAGAGTAAAGTTATAAGTATATATCAGTTGTTAATGGAGTGATCTTTTTACACCCTACTTTATGGTCATACATAATGCCATTCCACACCTAAATGGGTTTGTGTAATCTGAAAAACTTTGTTGGGACATATGTCCTATTGGTTTATACATATTTGCATGTATTTTGATGCATGTGCCCTGTTCACATACCACAATCTTGGTGGCCTGTTGCCACCAATCAACCCTGCATGCTGTTGGAATGTCCACTGTTGTTCTAAATATGCATGTGTTATGCTTGCTGTTCAACTGTTGGAATTCTTGTGTGTTGGGTTAATTGGAATACTACTGCATGCTGTTACAACTAATTTGGAATGCTGTTGTCTGTTACTAACCCATATTGTCATTAAATCCTGCTAAACATAGAATGTATGGGAAGGCCGGTCCCAGCAGACCCTCCTCTCCCACCTCAGCTGGCGATGGCACCTGACACCAGCATGTCCGGTGCCCAGCCCGGGACCTCCTCCTCCGGTGGCCCTGTGCCACCTTCGGGTGGAAGCACTGCAGGGGATGGGGCTCATCCCCCCGTGCAAGCGTGGCCAGAGGAGGGCCACCTATCACCCTCTGAATGGTCCAGGCTGTGGTGCGTAGGGAGATCAAGCGTTCGGTCGTGGATCCTCTACACTAGCTCCAGGCATGAGTGGTGTGACTCACGGGTGAGCCTGCCCCTCCTACTCAGCCCCCAGCACAGCCACCCTCTGAGCTGTGAAGGTGCAGTGGTGACTGCCCATGGGTGGGGATATCAGTTCCACTGTTGCCATCTGTGGGCTCATGGGCTTGTTATATCCAAACATCTGTCCTCATCAATTGTGTTCACCCACC